>NC_134703.1:105296504-105449004 GCF_043290135.1 Rhipicephalus microplus | reverse complement strand
AACTGCGGAGCGAAGGCTTCTCTTGCGTTTCACCAATCAGCCCGGTCGGCTTCTTGCTGTGGTCAATGCTATGACCGCATAATTCATGTTCTGATCTGTCTGCCTATCTATCTGTCTCCCCATTGCCTGCTTGCCGTTTCTTCGAGTCCAGTCTGTTCCTGTTAATGAGCAGTGGTAGCTTTGCCTTGGCACTGCACGCCCTTTCTTCTAAGATGTCTTGAACACCCGTTTGCACACTGACCCACTCTGCTCTCTTCTTGCCCCTCAATATTTCTTGTGCCATCTTTTTTTTTTGATCAGAGAGCGATGGAAGTTGTTAAAGCATACTGAAAACGTGATCAAACATTTTGCTAATAATAGAAATAATTATATGTGCATTAACCTTATCAAAAAATAAATCGATATCTTTATGTTCACTATAAGGTGTGACGTAAATGTGAATGTAAATGTGAACGTCACAAATGTCGTGACTTCAATATTTGTACTTGCATAGTTTTACGGCTTCTAGGCGTTCGTAACACGCGAGTGTTACGTCTGTGTAAGTTTGATTTACTATGTTAAATGTACGAACAAAGTAACATTGTTTCGTTCGACAGCAAAGGAGCCCGAGGGGCAGTTAGGGCTCACGTTAATGGTAGAAGTAGTGACGATGAATGAAAGCGCTGAAGGGCGTGCCTTCACCCAAGTACTTGGACAGGAGCCAAGCTTAAGAGAAAATAGCGCGGAGGTATCGGATGCTAGGTGTGAAAGCTGAGGAGAATGAGAAAATGGCTGAGACAAGAGTGACTTTTCATGCTGTAGTGAAGTAACCCGAAGCACATAAAGTCCTAACGACATAAGATAAATGTCTACACACAACCTTGACACTTCCACGAGACCACCTTGACCTCACCAGTGGAGAGGGAAGCGGGTGTTGCGACGTCGTCAGGGGACGTCGCCCAGATATCGGGAGGGAGCACGTCGATACTGCACTTTGTTAAAGCTGTCGCGGAACGCTGGGCTCGGCTTTTTTGTAAAGGAAAAAAAAAGGCCCAGCTTTCGACGGGCTGCTTTTTCCCTTTTTTTTCTCCTTTTCTTTGCAGCGTTGTTTCCTTATGCAGTAAGAACCACCGGCACGTGGACGGAAGGGTGCCTGGGGGCCAAGTACGGAAATCAATTTGACCCCGGCTCATTTTGTTCTTTTGTTGCCATTCCTTTCCCAGTCGCTAAACCAAAGCTCCCCTCTCTCATTTCTCTTGCCGTCCTCCCCCGGTTCTTTCTACCCGTAACCGCGAGTCTCTTCTTTGCCTCAGGCTGTGTTTCGGCCAAGAACCAATCAGATACGTTCGACGCGGGTGGGTGAAGGAAACACGGTGATGCTAGAAGAACGGGATGGTGAAAGGAAGGGAGCATTTTGGATCGGGAGGCTGCTGCTTGCGGATGATGTAGAGAACAAAGAAAAACTAAATAAAAAAAGAGTTGTTGGAGGCTAAGGTGCGAGAAGAGTATCGCGATGCATGAGAGGGCAGAGTACCGAATGTGTGGGGTCCGGGGAGAAAAGAGAGGGACACAGAACAACATTTTTTTTACCCCGTAAGCGAAGACACAGGCGAATAGCGGGTACTCATTAAACAGGCTCCGGTCGAAGCTACGCAGTTTTACTTTTTCTTGACTGAGACATCTTTTTTTGTTGTCGCTTTTATTGGCATCTTTCTTATTCCCTTGGTTGCCTCCGTTCCTCGCTGTACCTTTCTCCCATATTCCTTCTTCCTGCCGCCACCGTGTTCGTTTGTACATACGCTGACCGTATATAGGTTTACACGCCTTTACGTACCGCGCATTTTATCTGTAGGTTTGTATATTCATTCTGTCATTCAAACGTTCATAATGGCCTCGCAATTTTTTTGTTTTCTCTATGTGCTCCTTGTTGTCGGGTCACGGCATCGTCTTCTGATATTTTTGGACGAGAGCGCACGCTTAAAATGCTACTGCTACTCCTCGTGTTGCTGATGTTGCTGTTGCTGATGCCATTTGCAAAGCCAAGCTTTCTCGGGGCTGCCTCGCTGTAGCTTCGGAGAGAGCCACGCGGAAGGGAGGAGGAACGGAGGTCGTGGCACTCGGCTCCCTTGCATGCTTGTTTGGTTCCGGGGCTTAATTCTTGGGCAAACGTACTCGAAATGGAGCTGCAATTAGGACGCGACTAGCGTAGTACGTTTGAAAGGCGCGCTCGCGTCCCTCCACTAAGAAGTACGGGCCTCGTCCGTGGGTTCGGGCCGCCGAGGATTCTCGCCCTTTCGCATCCGTGTTTAACTTTGGTCGAGAGCGCAAAGATGGCCCCAGGGAATGTCGGCGGTGCTTCGGCGAATGGCATAACCATTAATTTTGGTTATCCTGTTTTATCGCGTTGTTTGTTGACTTATGGTTTCGGCTCTGATGTATTTGCTGTTTGCGTTCGTTGCTCCTTGGTTAACTCAAACCGAACTAGCTATATGGAACGCTCGTAATATTGCTGCTCGTGTCGTGCCCCTTCAATGAAAGAGAAAAACCGAAGTCGTAGAAACACTGGTAGCAGCGGCTATTTTGGGTGCAGCGGCCCCGAAAGAAGCAAACACCAAAAATGAAGCAACTCAGTTTGGCATAGACAGCTTGTGAAAAAATCAACAACGACAGCAACAACGCAGCGATGTTGCCTTCGAAAGAAAGCGTCCGAAGGTAAACCAAGGCAGTTCCTCTCTAAAGCGACAAATAAAAATAAATGCCCTACCCTGAGATCCTTGCGACGAAAACAAGAGGCCAGCGTGCGATAGCGTGCATTCGACGAATTATCTGTCCCCCAGTGGGCGACTTCCGCGATTCGCATGGAAGCGATCGTTGCCGTGCACTGAATAAGTGAAGTCACCGTCGACTGAATTAGAGGCAGTTTCTATGTAGTACGCGTTGGCACGCATCCTGCGCTACCAGATTGTGGGCTCTTCTTTCATTTGATTTTAGCTGTCTGTGGCTTCGCCTTGTTCTCTTTATCACTCTTTTCTTTTGTTGATCGATACTGTGATTAGCAAAGTGCCCACATAAGGTGCACTTTCTTTCTGCTTTGATGCAGCCGTAAGACTCCGAACAGTTGAATATGGACTGTTTATAAGAAGCGCAGGTAAATTGCTGCAGCTTCATCACGAAGAACTGTCTCCATTGAGTTGATTCTAAAGCGAGTAAAGGTCAACAATTTCATTTAAAATAATTTTGTCAAATAGGTGTCACACGTATTTGTACAATTGTAATTCACGATGGGATGTTTTAAATGAAATTACATAAACATCAGTCTAGGAGGAGGTAAGAGTAAGCGGAAGGACAGGGAGGTTAGCCAGTTCTTAGACCGGCTGGATTTTCACAGCCAACAGTTAAGGGAATACCATGTTTTGATGTATATACTATTGATCGCGTTATTTTTTGTTAATGAGGGTTATCACGCGCTTGATTGTTCTTACATAGTTTCACACCCAATTCAGTTCATTTTTCACATATTTTAGAATGCTAACCAGTATTTTGCTGTCAGAAAGCTGCCAATATTACTAGAGCTCATTTTTCATACGTTGCGTTGCCTACTGTTGCTTTTTTGTGTCATTTCTTGGTTACATTTGTAAATGCGAAAAAAACTGCATCAGCTAGCCCTACACAATCTGGCCAGCTGGCGGCCTGGCCAGGATTCAGCCGTTCTGCCGGCAAGCTTTCCCATAATAAAAAAAAAAAGTTCGACCTTCTTCGGTGAAGACTAAAACTTGGGCGTATAGATTGCAAACAAGAGTCTTCACTTGGCTTGATATCCTACACGGGGGAGCGTGAAGAGGAGTAATAAAAAATAAAGTAAGCAAGCCGAGAACAGAGGACAACCTATCGCACTCATATGGCAGAGTATTTTTTATTCTTTTTGCTGACAGCTACCATCACTGCCAACCAACCACTAACACCAGCCAACGCATTAAATTCGGAGAACCGAAAGTGCTCACACGCCATGAGAGTGTGGCGGATGTCGCCTGGACGTCATTACCACCCCTGCACAATATTCATGAGGAGCTGGTACAATATTTCACTGATGATCCCCGCGACAAAGACCTGCGTGCCATCACTGCGCTGAGGTCATTGTCAACCTCAATGCGCACACTCCTCATCGGAGTGTCAACCCCGTCAGCTTGAAGTGCACTGCCAGTTCTGGATATCTTGGAATCAGCCTTCTCAAGCCTTGGTTAACATTCTGGATTGCAGTCATGCTGCATCGGTGTCAGTCCAAGCTGAGCCCTACTATGGAGCAGTTCGCAGTTTGAAGCGCACTGTGTATACGCGGTGAACTTTGCTGTATGCATCAGAGCGTATTATTTGCTATCTTTTTCCTTCCTTCTTTCAATTTTTTTACCCCTTTCCCCCTCAGCCGGTGTAGGGTAACAAACCTGGTGCAACTTGGTTAACCTTCCCATCTTTTCTTTGCCTCTCTCTCTCTATATGTTTGCCCAGTGTTACCCCAATCGCCTTCGAAACGGGCGCTAGTGCAGTCAGCTAAGGATATTACGTAATAGATGGTCAGAACTGGTCTATTCTGTCCTCGCTCCATTTTCGCATTTGTTACTCACGAATGCTCTGAAAGACTATATCACGTGATTATGGTGTCTATCACATGTTGTATCTACGTTGCCTATATTGACCTGTAGACGTCTTTGGGATAAATTATTGAAGCATGCCCGAATATTTTGTGGCTAGAATTAAAACTTTGCGTAACGCTCTTTATGTTTAGCCAAAAGATGTGAGATTTGAAAGCTTTAACACTGCTTACCTGGAGAGTTCGGAATGTCATGCCAAAAGTTCCGTACGTTTTGTTACGAACTGAATACAAATTCCGCAAATTTTTCGCACGTTTCCCATATATATTAAGTAAGAATCTTCTGGACACAGACACACACGTAATATTGGAATGACATACAAAAAGTTTCATTGTGGCTTGCATAGAAACAAGGTATACACCTTGCCCTTACTGCTCTCACAAAAAAGACCCAATATGAAATAGAAGTTCAGGATACGTAATAATAATTACCACGGGCATCTTACTTCAGCAAAGTTTTTGGCAGACATCTCGCATTAACTTGAACAATCACGACAATAAATGTGGCCGTAATTTCTTTTTCTTCAAATGTATTTGTCTGTCTGTCTACCTGCACCTTCTTCAACTTTCTGCGCGCTTAGAGATCGGGCTATTGGCTTGTTGCGACAAGCTAAATCAGTTATCCATTTATCGACCGATTGAGTTTATTCTTAAAGATCTCGCACTACGCTTCTATGTACTCAGTGAAACTACCAAAATACTCGCAGCCCTTCAACGCAAGACTGAAGAAGACAATGACGTCACTGAAGGTCACGTATATGAACCTAGTGATCGCTTGAGCTCCTCGCCATCGGGGTGAACTGACTCAGTGCCGGCAGCTGGTGGAGTGCTTCAAAAGAATAACTAAAAAAAACGTGTAAACCTCGAAGCTCCGAGACTTTTGCCCGGTTGGACTTAGTCGCTCAGTTTTTTGTCAGCCATCGCACCGTCTTAGTGGTCGATGATGCATGAGAGATCAGGGGCGTTCCAGCTTGAAGGTGGTCAGAAGATAGTGGGATTGTAGGGTAGGCTTGCTCTAAAGAGAAGAATGGCATAGTATAAATCTCAGCCTCCCTCATTTCGCCAGCTTGGCCTTACGCTCGAGTTCACCACCAGGGGTTAGTTTCCATCCATGCATCACGGGACCAAGTGTGCACGCGTCAATAGATGCGTAAAATTGCATAATATATCCTTCGCGTGTTCTTATCTCCAGATGGTACCCTGCCGTCCTGCAGCCGCTCCCTTCAAACTGATTTTTGTTCTCTTCCATTGGCACTAATTGCAGGGTCACAGAGGGTGAGCATTGAGGGTGTCTTTCACAAACTATCGGTACGAGAGTGCGCTAAAGTTAATATTACCAGAAGCGTTCCTGCACGTCTCGAAACCGTCTATGATTTATTCCGCCACTACATTGCTGGAGCATTGCATATTAAACTGAGCAACAAGCCATGCTTAAATAGCATGGTAATATAGAAGACTAACTACTGTATATACTGTATAAATGACTTTATTATGCTCCTTCCATACTCTCACGCACTTTATATTGTCATCTCTTTTGAAATCGACAGTGTTTTTTGTTAAATAAATAAATAAATTATTAGAAATAAATGATAATGAAATAAATAAATAAATATGGAACCATCGTAGCTCTGTCATGATAATATGTACGCGTATACGCACGTACGAATATAAAGAACACTCATTCTGTATGTCCTAAATATAACTTCAGAAAGTGCATAGGCATATCTGCGCCATTTCAGCTGTGCCTGAGTGGCCTTCTTTCTGACATTTGTTCGCTTCTGCATAGGAATCCACTATATCTAGACTCCTCACTGTACGACAAAGTTATCGGTTAGAGGAAAAATAGTTATATGTGTTATCGATTTTTTTTGTTGCCTTCATCTTCCCCGTCGTCAGTTTTCTTCATAGTTTAGAGCCATGAAATGAATGGCAGCTGCTAAACCTGAAGGTATTATAAGCCACATTCTTGAAAAAATTAGGGTAGGTGGGCACGGCATGCCCCAGAGTAGCAGGTGACATGCAAGCATGGAGAAATGGCGCGTGAGTCACAATCATCTCTGCACTGTTCAACTACAGCATTGCGACAAAAGAAAAAAAAAGTGGTCTTGGAGTACGCCTGTGCGAACACGCACTTACACGGCAGCGCTATCTGTAAAACGCATGGGGCTCGAATAAACGCACGCCGAGAAGTGGCATGGGCGCAGTCGTGATTGATGAACTATCGTCGCTTCTTCGATCGCGACCCGCCCCCCATCGGCTTGGCGTGCGCGACCGCGCGAAAAGGCGCTGATAGCGGAACGAGCCGTCCTTCGTCGCACAGTCGGTGGCGTCGTCGATGAGGACGTACGAGACGGAGCCGATGTTGCCGGCGACGAGGCGTTATTAGGCGGACCGATGCGCTGTTCATGAGAGAAGGGGGGAGGAGTGATGTGCGAGCTTGAAGCCTGGTCCGCCCGCTTTCTCGTCGGCTCTACACACACACGCACACACGCACGCACACACGTTCACATACACACCAACGACTCGTGGCGCAATTGCTATGATTCTACAGCTAACGCAGCTACCGTCGCAGCTTGCTTTCAGCCTTCCGCTGACGTCCTTGAACGAACTCCCCTTTTGCCAACCTTCCACGCCCTACTACTACCACTACTGCCGTGATCCCACTCCCCGTTCCACCGACGCTACGCTGTTTCCGGCTGGCACCGGATACCCACTGCCAAGGAGGGGAGATGATGCGGATGCGAGAGTGGAGTGGGCAGGCGGCCGATTTGCGGCTCGTTCGCCTCGAGTGGCTCCGACGATTCTTCGCACGGCCAATTTCGGACGGTGACGCCGCGATGACGTCAGCCGGTGTTGCCATTTATATCGGTTGGCCGTTCGATTGTTCCCCGCTGTCGTTTATGAAGTTCATCTCGTATATTCCGGCAGAACGGAAACACCGACTCCCTCGCTGAGAGGGAGTGAGTTCGTGTTTTCTGTTGCTGCTGCAAGATGTTGCTGAAGATATTCGTCAGCGACTCTTTAGCCGCGTTTGTAAGGTGTATACGGTGGAGTGGAGGTGGGGTTGTAGACATGGCGTATTGCAAATCGTGATGCGTTTCAACAGCGCGACTTCTCGCGGACACACGCGAGTGCGTGTGTCCGCGAGAAGTCGCGCGAGAAGAAACGCTTCGGCGTTCAGTTACGCTGTTGGGAGATACTACAATTGTCAACCGACAAGCCCTGCGACACATTTTCGCATTGTAAATACTTACATCATCAAGAATTATTACAGATTATGTGTGCTCTACATAGAAAAGTATACTTAACGCTGCTCATATAGATCTCATTTCAAGTGTGTATTGGTCTCTGCTGTAGTTAATACATGTTTCTCAAATATTACTGCATTTTGCAAGCTTTACATGACATGTTTCACAGCTTGGCGCATCATTACAAATTTTTCAGTGGAAGAAGACAGTGTATGACACCTTAGGAAAATATTTCCAGAGAATGAGTTACCGAAAAGTCTACATTTTCCACCAATGACTTCAATATGTCTTTCTTTGCGACGGCGACGAGTTATGTAGGGCGGTTCGCATCTTGAGTATACAGAATCATAAATAATTGGAGCTCCAGAAACTGGCACAGCACGCCCAAATAAGTTACACGATCAGTATTTTACCAAAGGCCGTTACACTACGCGCAATGTTCCGCTGAGAATTTCAAGGCGTGCTTTATTCCTAAGCACTGATTAAACTCAATGTTACTACTTAGAATCGAGCATCTGTGAGCTGGGAAAAAACAACGCTAAGGTGAGGGGGGGGGGGGGGTTGATGTTTAAGGCCGGTGCCTGCTGCCGACCTGGGGAGCACTGACGAAAATTTGCAGGCCCACTAACATTCTTGCAAGCGCACTGCCAAAAATTGGAACTACGGGGTCAATTTCAACTGACTGTGTTTTGTTTAACGTTGTCATCCCTTTGCACATATGTGCTTATGATCACACCTGTGCTTGCGGTTGGCACATTAAACTCGGTGCCTAGTGGTCTACTTTTGGGGCATCTTTGGGGCATTTGTACACGCCTAGTGTTCACTCTAAATGCTAGATATTATAAAAGCACGCTTTTTTGTTTCACACTGTGCATGCAAGGTCACTTCCCATGGTGATATTTCTCGTAATATGATTATAATCTTGCCTCTGGCACAAAATAGCAGCTGAGTGTAGCTGACAGTGAGGTCACTGCCGATTTTTCTACATCGCCTTGCTTCATCCACTGTTTATCGCCCTATGCTTCTAAACAAACTCTTCCTGCATTATGGCTTGCCACCTTTTCTGAAAAACAGGCACTTGAACGGAGGGAGTTGTGAGGGAGAAATGAGCTACTAATAAATTATTGTTGAACAGTAAATGTAATGTCAGGTGTTCGGCATGCAGTGTCATTTAATGTAACATTGCTTTCCTTGAGGCCAAATAAACCTGGCTTACAAACAAAAAAAGGAGTAACGGAGCCTCAAATGGCAGCATATCCACGAAGTGATGATGAAAAGGGTGGCGATGTATCCGTCCGTTCATTGATTCTTGCTTCCGTCCGTCCATGCGTCCGTCTGTGTGACCGTCCGTGCGTCCATCCGCCCATCCGTGCGTGCGTCTGTTCGTGCATCCACACGTCCATCCATGCGTCCATCCCTGCATTCGTCCATGCATCCGCCCCTGCGTCCATCTATGCGTCAATCCGTCCGTGCAGCCATCCGTGCGTCCCTCCATGCATCTGTCTGTGTGTCCGTTCGTCCATCTAGTCAACACTCCAAGTACCACAATCTCGCATATTTTCATCATATATGCCGCATATAGAAGCACCGCCATCCAGCGGACATTCCAAGGACTAAACGAGAGGTGGCACACGCACACTTTGTTACGGCTTGCGCTTCTTGTCTACTTCCCACCTTTAACCACCTCGAGTTCATGGTATTTGCTAGTTCACTGTATTCATGGCACTGCGGCCCAACGCTCGCTAAACCTTTCTGAAACCAAGGAGGTTACGCCCAGCGAGTATAACCTAGCTACCCTTTCTTGTCAGATAGTGCTCAATGTACATGCTAATGGTTGCTAATTGGGAATGAGAGGCAGTAGAATTAGGCTTTTAGCTAACGCGCACGCTGCGAGTTTTTTATTGTTTAACAACGCACAGGAGAAATCTCCCACCGCCACCACCTTGCAGGTCAAAGCGTAAGACTGGTTACGCACTACGACTACGACGAAGGATGAACGGGTGCCGCTTTAAGGAGCTTCGCCCCTAAAACACCCTGCTGAGCTAACCTACATGTCTAATTGTTGGCATAAAAAATACCCGTGATTAGAATGACGCCCGGTGTCTGCTATAAAAAAAAAACGTGAGGTACGTACCACGCGCATCTGCACACTTTGTGCAAATGGGTGGGCAGTTTTAAAAACCACCCACTCGTTGTGCAAATCACAGGTATGCTGGCACCTGGTGTGATCTTACAATTCAGCCGTGCTGTATTACATGCGTTAAGGGTTACATGCGTTAAGTATTACATGCGTCCTTCCACTCAGTGAAATTCTCACAGCGCATGTTAACGAAGTACATGAAAGCACTGGCTTGGCGTGCTCTGTAACTGCTGCTTGCCTCGCAGATTACCTGAGTTTGATTCTCATTCGGATTTAACATTCATTATATTTAGTAATTTATTTTCAGATATTTAAAACTTTCGCTCAAGGCCAGTGTCGATTTTTCGCTAATGATGAATAATGCCACCACATATGTCGATGCTGACACCGATCGTTTTGTGAAACGAGCTCTTTAACGCAGTCGCGCTAAAATGTGTTCACGCTGATTCACGTTCTCACCGGTCTTATATGGTCGTCTCACGCAAAAAAAGTACAATTTGCATTCACTTTAATCAGTTCACTGCAAAAGTAGCCATAATTTCATGTAAATATTTTGGCTGTTGTAGATGGTTCGTCGGGGTGAACACCGACACACAGTAATTTACCAGCGGGATCACAAACTTCATCATAACTGCGTTTCTAAAGTTAGCTACTCCTGTCTAATTATATACCTACAGTGAAGCACGCTTTCAAGGAAAAAATTGCCAGGCTTGCGCGGAAGGCGCAGCACAGCCACAGCGAAAGTTAAAAGGGCGGCTTTTCAGAGCCTTTTCTAAACACTCATTGGGTAACTGCGGCAAGCACACTTGCTGGGTACCAATTACGGCTTTAATAATCATGATTTCTGATTAGTAGGCCGGCTTTCGCTATGCTAATCTTCGTTATTCTTCTGAAAAGTGTGGTGTCTGCTAAACACTTCCAAGGAATTCTGTGCCACATGTTCATGCAGTAGCTGACGACTATGAGGAATTATGCCTGATTGGGGTATACACTACAGTTAATAGGTGATCAAGAACAAGCTTTTTTAATGGGTAGAAGTATTGAAAGACCCACTCGTTACGCTATTTGCAATGTGTGACGCCTGGTTGTTCCTTTGCTGTTCTAAAGCGCTTTATTACTCATATTGCCGCGATTCCTTTCCCGACATCAAGCCTGCCTAAGGCAACTTTGCAAACAAGTCCCAAGCATCGGTGTGGCTCAGTGGTAGAATACTGGGCTGGCACGGTGTGGACCAGTGCTCTAGTCCCACTGTGTCATCAGGCTTTTTAATTTACTGTGTTTTTTTTTTCGATATTGGTTAAGGACACTGGTGGCCGCGGCAGCGGGCAACTACGGCGCGGCGCGTAACCCGTGTTCTAATCTCATAATAGCTGTCGTTGTAAAAAAAAAGCCAGCTTCGCACACGCGTACGAAAGAATCATGTTGCCTCGGTCTTAAATTGCAGGACATCTCAGCAATTACAGCTGAACAACATCAATGGGGGCTTTCTTGTAAACGAAAGCTGTGTTCGATTTTGACGCTTGTGCATCAAGTAGCGATGCAAAACAATCGACGATACTATCGATTGAAGAGTCGCTATCTAACTAACGCTGGCAACAAAAATAGTGATAGCGTAATCGATAATATTGCCTTTGCAATATTGACGGTAATTTCAATAGTACAATCAATAATATAACACAAACTGCGCAAGCATTTCGCAGCATAAACTTGGTTCCCCGTGTGGTTGGTCTATGGTGACGGCATAACTATGACAAAATGAACAAGACAGCACTATCGGTATAGCTCGATACAGTTTACTACAACACGAAGTCACCATTGCCGCTATTTCTTTGTTTATTGTTGCGTAGTATGACCATACTATTTCTATACGAAGATCTGCAAACAAACCAAATGAAGGTAAAAAAGTGTACCCGCCCGCATGTTCGAATCAAAACCTAATTCGCCCGTGGGCGTAAAAAAGTTACCAGAGAAAGCAACATTGATAAGTCATATAACGTGGTTCTGAAATTCTGCAGACCTAGATAATATTGCCTTCAGACCACGCAACCTGCAATTCTGAAAACTGCTGGGTCGCGACTATTTGCAAGGGTACTCATACGCTGAACTTCACTGTTCAAGATGGACTAAAAAGCACTGAAGAATTAGTAGCCATGCTGTTAAAGTGCATGAACCTTGTCCGCAATGAAGTCTTCAACTTCATTGCAACGAGAAGTTAAACTGAAGCACATGAGCTGGAATAGCGTGTCGAGCTAGAGTTCAAAACGGAAGTTGGTAAGTCCATCTCCTTCTTGCATAGCAGAATGGACACCTATGAAGAAGGGCTGTTGACATCACAGGCACCACTAGACTCACAACTAAATGACAGATCATTTCTGATTCGAAAAAAACGCAGACAACGCTGAAACTCTTTTGGTGAACAAAGCTGGTGGTTGTCAAAAAAAAAAAAGCCAACTGGTTCTGCAGCAGAACTGACTAAACATCATCTGCATCCCGACGAAGCTGTGGCAGGAAGCACAATTCTGCGGTTCCTTGAGTGACAGCTACAGAAGCACTCAACCGCAATCTCGAAAGTGACGGCAATGGTTCGCCAGTACCAGGAGTTAAATCCAGAGTAAAGGAAGAGAAACCTTTCAGAATCCTCGAAGTCGTGGCAATTCTCCAGAAGTCCACTCTCTGAAATGGCTGTGAAGTATTTGCGCATGCCAGCAATGTTGGCACCTGCAGAACGTGTGTCCTTCGCGACTGCACAGATAACTTCAGATAGCAGTAGAGCCTAACAGGCAATGCTTGGCTGACATATGATGTTTATATTGAAAGGTTCAGTGGTAGCGAAAAGGAAACGGTTACATGTGACGGGACGTGACAATGCGTGCTTGTGAGCTGCTATGGCTTGCTCAGTCTCTCTGCAACAACAAATAGAGAACTTACTCTTTCCCGAACCCTGCGAGCCTTCCTCAAGTTTGCTGCTTCTACGGACATCACCGCCTTTTAGATGACCGCTTTGGCTTCGTGATTATGCCTGATATACAAGACACTCTGCTACCATGCGTCTCAATCTTTTTTTTTTTCTATATTAGCTTCTTCTTCCTGTGATTTTTACTTCTCATTCCCCGTATGTAAACGTGCTTCCAGGATTGGAGGAAGAAATGGTGTCCTTTTAACTTATCATCTTTTCCGAATCACAGTCTCTTTCACGACTTAAAATTTAAGCTGCAGTTTGTGATTTAAAATAAAATCATAACGAACTATTTTTTTCGTGGTAAAGTTCAACTATTTGCTTTTGAGTGTGCATTTATAAAAAGACATAATCACTGCGTAAATAATTCATTTCCTTCACCGAAACTTTGTTCTTAAGTTAAACGAACAGAGTATCGCAAATAGTAGCCTATCGCAAATGTTCCAATAGAAAAGCCTGACGACAGCTGCATCATTACTACAAAATACGTAGTAATACTGCCGAAAATACTATCGACAAGAACACCTATTCCACTATCGATAATACTATCGACAGAAGCACTATCGATTAGTCCGTTTACACTATCAGTAGTTAAAAAAAAAAGAACAACTGATGATGTTGATTGTCAAGTTACCCATAGTTTTGCAACACTAGCATGAACTATGCTTCTTAGGGTCTCAGCGTTTCTTACAATCACTATTGTGTAGGGCACTTGCTCTTTTGTTACGAAACTCAGTTGGATATTTCTTACACTTCTGGAAATGATGTCGTATCTCTGGCGTTCATTTGGAGATGTGCAGCATACTGGGTTAAAAAGGTGATATGTGCGTGCAAGAAAAGATATTGGTGTGCTCAGTAATGAATGTTAACAACAGCCAAACGTTTTAATGCACTGAGACACGTCACCAAGTTTTAGAAACACAATTTTTCCGGCGGCTAATCATTCCGTACGATATCCGAATCTACCAATGTAAGACAGAGAGAGATAAAGGTTAAGTGAACGGCAGGGAGGTTAACCGGAAGAAATTTCTGGTTTGCTATCCTGCAGTGCGCAAGGGAAAGGGGATATAAAGGGAAGAAGGGGGAAAACAGAGGAGTGGGTAAAAAAAAAAAAAACTCCAGGCCTGCGCGACAGGCGCAGCATAGTCACAACGAAAGCTAGAAGAGTGGCCTTTCAGAGCCTTTTCAAAACACTCATCGGGTAACTACTGCAAACACGCTTGCTTGGTACCCACTAGGGCATAAATAATATGCTTTTGGGTAGTAGGACGGCATTCGCTATGCTATTTTTCGTCATTATTCTGAGAAGCGTGCTATCCGCTAAACCCTCGCAAGAAATTTTGTGCCAATTGCCCATGCAATGGCTGACGACGATGAGGAATTAAGGCTGAAGTGGGTATGCGCCACAGTTAATAGGGAAACAAGAACAAGGTTTTGTAATAGGTTAGAGCATTAGACGACCCGTCGTTACGCTATTCGCATTGTGCGACGACTGGTTTTTCTTTTGCTGTTTTAAAACGCTTTATGAGCCGTATTAGAACTATTGCTGTCCCGACATCAAGCCTGCCTAAGGCAAGTTTGCCAACAAGTCACAAGCACCAGCGTAGCTCAGTGGTAGAATACTGAGCTGGCCCCCAGCGGACCGGGTTCGAGCCTCACTGTGTCTTTGGTGCTATGTAGGTTCGCCAACAAATCACAGGCGTTGGCGTAGCTCAGTGCTAAAATACCAGGCTGGCACCCAGCAGACCCGGGTTTCAAGGCCTATTGTGTCCTAATGGTAGTATTAAATGCGAAGTATTTCTTAGCGAACTTCGGCGACTTTGAGCTCTATCTATCTATCTATCTATCTATCTATCTATCTATCTATCTATCTATCTATCTATCTATCTATCTATCTATCTATCTATCTATCTATCTATCTATCTATCTATCTATCTATCTATCTATCTATCTATCTATCTATCTATCTATCTATCTATCTATCTATCTATCTATCTATCTATCTATCTATCTATCTATCTATCTATCTATCTATCTATCTATCTATCTATCTATCTATCTATCTATCTATCTATCTATCTATCTATCTATCTATCTATCTATCTATCTATCTATCTATCTATCTATCTATCTATCTATCTATCTATCTATCTATCTATCTATCTATCTATCTATCTATCCGCCTACGACTTTTAGCTCTCCTGGCCATTTAGATAGTGGTATCGCTACCAAACTTGGTATGGCATACCATGACTGTATGATGAACATATTTGACTAGTCATGACGTGAAAATCATGACAAGTATGTTATGAATGTCATGATTCACACTTCACTGTCCTGCAGCTTTTGCGGGTGTTTTGTTCACGTGGCATGTTGCAAAACTGGTATGGTATGGCATGATTGAATGGCGAACACAAGCGACAGACCCTAACATGAAAATCATGATATTCTTGTCATGTAACAACATAACTACGTGCCACGCTCATAATGCGCTCGCGGCCGTTTCGCTAGCTTCACTTATACCAAATTTGGTATTACAGTACATGAATGGATGACGAAGGTATGTGACTGGTGCAAACATGATAATTATGAGATGCGCGTCATGTAACAACATGACTACATGCCACGCTCATGGTGTGCTGGCGGCCGTTCCGCTAGCTTCACTTATACCAAATTTGGTATTACGAGACGTGAATAGAGGACGAAGGTATGATACTGGTGCAAACATGATAAACACGCGACACGTGTCATTCAAGAACATGACTACATGCTATGCTCACAATGCGCTCCCGGCCGTTTCGCTAGCTTCATATATGCCGAATTCGGTATTACGTGACGAAAATGATCGCCGAAGGTATGTGACTGGTGCAAACATGATAATCTTGAGATGCGTGTGATGTGAGAACTTGACTACATGCCACAGTCAAGGCGCCAATACATTTCAATGTGACGTGGTGCACGTGCTCGCCGGCGTTCCTTTCGTCGCGTCCCGCCGGCGTTGCCACGCCAGGCACCAGTCTTGCCATATACTCGCAGGCGTGCGCCGTGCTGCGTTGCTTCGATGCATGCGCCTTTCAGCGCGTCCGGCGTCCCTCCGTCACGAAAAGAGGGAGATGCAGTGTTGTCTGGGTAACGCATCGGCGCGAAATGCAGCACGTCGCGTTTCGCGCCGGTTGCCGTCGAGCCGCGCCGACATACGCTAGTCGCGCCTGGCGTCAGACTATAGAGTGCTCACGTTTTGCTAACGCAGCGTCGCTGTGCCCAGCGTGCGCGCTCGTCAACGCTACATTGGAGTATATTGGGCGCTTCATGATGCGCTCACGGCCGTTTGGATAGCTTCACATATACCAAATTTGGCGTCACATGACGGCAATAGATGAGGAAATATATGACTGGTGCAAACATGATAATCCTGACATGCGTGTCATGTAAGAACATGACAACATACCAAGCTCATAGCGTGCTCGCGGCCGTTTGGCTAGCTCCACATATACTAAATTCGGCACGTAACGAGATTGGATGACGAAGATAAACGACACATCCAAACATGATAATCATGACACGGAAGTCATGTACGGCATCATTTACCTCCACCTCGTAACGTTGTGCTGATTTTAAAGTGACATATCAACATTTCTCATTCGCGCTTTGCATATCATCGATTCCCACTGTACGTGGGATCTGCCAAGTTTTTTTTTTTAATTTTCACGCTGTGGTTACGGACACCGGTAGTGGCAACGGCGGACAACTGTGCGTGTTCGCATAAAAGAAAACACGCGCACACTCAAGCACGGGATCGACATAGCCGTTTTGAGAGTCCCGTAAGATATATTCAGTCTTGCCGGAAGTTCATTTAATTTTACAGCGAATGCTGTTATGAGATCACAACTCGGGTCACGCGCAGTTGTCCGCCGCCACCACCGCCATCGCCGGTGTTCGTAACCATATTGCGTGAACTTAGAAAAGAAACCTAGCCCCAAATACCCAGAGGGGCCTGAACCCGGGTACGCTGGATGCCAGCCCAGTATTATACCACTGGTGCTTGTGACTTGTTGGCAAACTTGCCTTAGGCAGGCTTGATGTCGCGAAAGCAATCGCGTTAGTACGACTTAGTCACAGCTTTTGCTTTGACTGTGCAGCGCCTTTCGCGCAGGCCTGGCGTTTTTTTCACCTACAGTTTATTAAGTTCTAAAACAGTCAGTATGCCGGTTATTAACCCAATGGTTGAGAAGTAGAAATTTTCAACCTTTCAAAGTGCAGCTAACTCGGAAGCATACACTTTTTTGTTTCAATGTTTCACCCACAAAACTTTTTTATTTGACCATATAGCACAGGAAGTTTTTCGAAAGAGAGAGAGAGAGAAAAAAAAACATTTATTGAATGAAGCTTGTGAGTGCAGGTGGGAGGGTTCCTTATTCCAGGAAACCTCTGGCTTGGACAGCCCGCCGGGCTCGAGCGACGAGTGGACGCTGCTCGACCAGGCCCGGCTGGGAGATCACAGCCTCTCACGCTTCGCTGAGGAGGTCTTAGTCCGCATCTGGTGCTGCTGCTTGTAGTCCTGGGATGCTTACTTTGCACTGCAGTAGAAGGTGCGCCAGAGTGTCTGCCACATTGCAGTGAGGGCAGATGTAGCTGTGCAACGTTGGCCTCATATGGTGCAATAGTACACCGTGGGTAAACGTGTTGCTTTGAAGACGCCTGTATATAGTCAGTGCCTTCGTCTCTTGTGAGTTTTGGATGTGGCGGAGGGTATGACCTGCGTTCGAGCCTAAAATGTTGCATCAATGCATGATACGTTAGTGGTACGGGTTCTCTTGCCTCTGGGAATAAAATATCACTTAAGGAGGTTATTACTAAGTAGAGCAGCGTGCCTACGATATTGAATATATCCCCTCGCAGCGCAGTGGCACTCGGACTATTTTTGTAAGCTTGCATGCCATACGATCCACATTACAGTCATTTTGGTTCATAGTGACTTAATCTTAAATATTCTGTATATCTTTCTCAGTAGTGTTAGGTACATTTAACCTGCAACATGCCATCACATTCAACACTCTCGAATGCGCTTTGACGTAAAAGGCCAGTAAAGTTTTTACGAGACACGATACTGAGCCGATTCAACAGGACGAAATAAAAAAAGAAAGACATAACGGTGTATGGTTACGCATATATTTGGACGCTTTCGCTGTTTTGTTTGTTCAAACCCGGTGTCGTGAACAGCCTGTTTGAATGTTCAAAGTCTGAGCGAAGACCACCGGTGCTATTGAGTACCGCGGCACTTTGCGGACTGCAGGAGGCTTTCAATAGAGTCATCCGACTAGGGCTGCGGCGCAGTTAAGCACGCACCAGGGTCTTTACGGCAGTCCCCTCAGGTTTCGGGGAAAACCACCCCCGAGTGCGCCGAGCGAATTCGCGGGAAGCCGTTTTGAATTACAGCGCACTGCGGCTCATGCCCGAAAGCCTGACTCGCCATGTTCGACAACAGCGCTCACCCTCCGATGCGCCCAACGATTGCTGCGTTCCAGCAGTGAGGCCATATCGAATTCGGCTATGAAATACTGCGTAATGAACCTAATACAGAAGCCCTGTTATGGAGCCAACAGGCTGAGCTGGGGACAAACAAGGTGCTTTGAATTCGGAGGGTCAGGAGGTATGTCCTAGTGACCAATGGTAACCTTTGGTAATCATCATATTAAGTATGTATTCGAAGACCTGTCTCGAGGCGCACTAGTTCACTGAAGCTAATCAACTGTGCGCATCTTGTGTGCAGTTTGGTTATGCGAGGTAACGCGGCTCCGGAAGCAAGCGGGTCAGAGCAAGCGCATTCAATCTTTCGCTACATACATACATACATACATACATACATACATACATACATACATACATACATACATACATACATACATACATACATACATACATACATACATACATACATACATACATACATACATACATACATACATACATACATACATACATACATAAGTAGATACACACACACACACACACACACACACATATATATATATATATATATATATACGCAAACATAATCGCATATCTCCAATTAGTTTGATTTTGGTTCTCCTTGCACAAAAAAAAAAAACACGAGTGAACACATGCCCACGCATAAGTTGAAAAGCGGAATGCTGACACAAAGGTCCACATTCTGAATGTGTGACATGAAGGGCGCAAGAATAACCACGGCTGTTTGACAAACTGAGATAGCACGAGCCCACGACATTCAAGGTGAAAAGTGGGGCTAGTTCCGTGAACTTCGTAAAAGCCATTTACGGGCCAGGAAAGACAGCACGTGAGAATGATTGATGCAGTGTGGGAATTCGTTATGCGCTTCTTTTCATCTAAGCATCATCATAATCATCATCATCCCTTTGAGGCTCTGTCCTCATCTTCACCGGGTGTCACCACCATCATTATCGGGTGTGTGTCTGCGCTGCTTCATATCGCCCGTTCACTGGTGAGTCCTTGAGCAGAACAAACGCCATCTAAACCCTGACGTCATTGTAGTTTTATGTCCAAAAAGAACGCTAATCATTGCCTTCTGTAATGTGCAACCATTCGTCGTGTACTTATTACCGGTGTAAGTTTTGTCAACTGGGTCTCATCAAGTGTGAGGTTGAGGCTCACGGGACGGCTTTATGCTCTCCCATAGTAGAGTATTCAGTGCTCTAAATTGTTACCCACGTTTTCTAAACACACAGAATGTATATACCTCTCTGATGATCATAATGATAGTGGGTGCCTCGTAATTATAGGAAAGAAAGGACAGACCTGGTAAAGCACCGTTAATTTTTACGTACTTGCTGTAGTCTATATTAGGCCAAGCACAACACTGAATGTATGAGTGGAGCCATTACTTCTTTTATTTTTACAACTAAAGCTGCTATGAGGTCGCAATGACATCTGTTTCTGATATGTAAGTTGTCTACCGATACCACTGGGGTTCGTAACCACTATAATTCATTTCGAAACAAAAAAAAAAACAAAAAAACGAGAAGTACGGTTATAGAATTCAATCTGATTTTGAACGCGGTCTTTAGCGTGGAAACCGAGTAGAGATAGATGAGGATAAGAGGAAGGCAGGGAGCTTAACAAGAAAGTGGTATCTGGTGTGCTACCTTGCACGGGTATTGTCAAGTTATGGGGGTTGAAAGAGAGAAAGAAAAAATAATATGAGGCAAAACAAAAATGCTTTCACAACCACACACTACAGACACAAGAGAGCGTCACACTATCCCCCGTATTCACAAACGCTCCTCGACTCGACTTTCACCCTTCACTTGACAGAGTTGAGCACTGCGCCGCCGCTCGGCTGAAAATGGCGCTGCGCTACTCAATAATCGCAGCATTTTATCGCTGATGTGCAGTGACTTGTCGTGACTAGAGACGGCGCTCCCATCGGCTTTCTCAAGTGAAGGTGGAGCGTTGAGTGAAGGAACGTTCTAGAATACGGGGGTCAGAGACGCTTTGATAGACCAGTAGATCACAGGAAGCCTAAAAACGGTTGTAAGGCCGTCTTCTTCGATGTTGGGTCTCGAGAAACCGAGTATTCTGCCACAGAGTCACGTCGGGGCTTGAAACTCCTTTGCAAAAAGACTCTACACAGGCGTCATGGCGGGCAACGAATCACGTTAACGTATATAATATAGCGTAGTAGAAGAGTGAAACAACAACCAAGCGTCACACAATGCTAACTGTGCAACGAGCGTGTGGGTCAAAGCTTTCCACCCACTGCTAAGTGCTCGAACACATGCAGCATCATGGGACAAGGAAAAAGAAAAAAAATGAGCCTTACTTCACACCAGTTGAAGCCCACCGTGTCGGCCCAACATGTGATCAAAACGTCAGAGCGTATGGTGGGTTTTAGTGCCGTCGGTGGTGTTCCATTTTTGAACCGCCTGCGTGAGCCAGCTGGTCTGCACGTTGGCGACCGAAGAAATCCGTTCGGGACCAGAGACATGCAAGTCTCAGGGCATAGGCGAGCTGAGTAGCCAGAGCTGATAATAGGAACGTTTATTTGCAGTAATTTACATTATGAAGGTAGCGTGATACTACATGAATGGTGGTAGCATCCTTGGAGTGTCTCGGCGCTCACGTTTGTAAAAATGGGTCTTCACAGGATTCCCTCTAGTCCAGGACACTTCATAGTCCAGGACACTTCAGTCAATATAGTCCAGGACACTTCAATGAAATTGTCGTCGTCATCCCCGCCCCAGAAGAGGCAACATCAAACACCGCCTCCTTCTCAACCTAGAAAACAAGAAAGAGACACGCCCAGTTTGTCCTCCGGCGAGGAAGAAGCGCGGCACCAAACATCATTCGATTATATGGCACGACACAACACAGTGAAATGACTTAATATTCCACGTGTACTATTGACTCATAAATGTAGCGGTGGTAACGGGCAGGCCGCTGGTGCAGGCATATCTTGAAAGTATACTTATGTGTCAGCTGCTCCAAGATAGTTTACAATCGGCTTTAGAAAAACAGCTCTTCTAGCTTTCGCTGCGCCTGGCGTTTTCTTCTACTAAAGAAGAATGAGGGCGATTGCAACGCCCAGCGACGTATTGCATAGGCGTCGAAAAGCTATTGTGTAATATGCTGGACTCGCGCGACAGCTGCGGTAGGACCATTGTGAGTGGGCCCGCAGACTCGTGGTCTAGACGCCGAAAAAAAAAAAGAAAAACACTGGCCACGGCTTTTCTTCCTCTCGTGGAGAGCCAAAAACGTTGGCTCCCAGTGCTCTCGCAAGCGTATAGCAGCGCAGGCTGTTGGCAGTGCACGAAACCATTCGGCGTGCTCTGCGGCTGTAACTAATTGAAAGGCACGCAGGCAGCCGACTTTGTTTGACTTGCGGCCTTCTTGATTGGAGCCAACAGGCAACAGTGTGCACCTGCTCACGGACTGCCATAGCGTGAAGGCTTGTGGTAGAGTAGGGCGAGGGCGAAAGGGCGTGCTTGTTTTAAACGCGCACGTCCGGCCACGTCATTAGTGTGGCGGCGTCGTGAAGGCTGGGGCTTTGCTGCTGTCCTCCTATAGGCGGCGGCGTGCAGCGCGTAATGATTGCGTGCCCATGGACGGGGTCACTTTTATTGGTAATTGATCCAATTAGCAGGCACGCGACATGCGAAAAACAACCCAACTGCCCCCCCCCCCCCCAAAAAGAAAACACGGGTGCTGGACTCTTTGTTACTGTGCTGCTTGTTACTGCTTGTGCAGCTCTTCGCCCCGCTCTTTTGTTTCGCTTTCGTCACGCCAAATTGATGCTCCTGTGTGTTGTGCTTCGCACGTGAAATGAACGCACGTCCCCTCCTTTCTTTGTCGTTTTTGCGCCATTCGGCCACTGAGCCAGTTTACTGGTGACATGGCCCTTGTTTCCTGTCAGGCGCTTTCCATTCCAATACGACGAGATATTGTTTCTTTCCCCTCAAATCCTGAGACTATGAAAATTGTTTGTTCATCTTCCGGAGAGCACTTAGTTAACGCACCTCTCTTTCTTTCTTATTTATATCTTTCGCTCTCTCCTCAAGTGATGTGTTGTTGCTTTTAATAACAGGTTGGTGTACTAACTAAATAAAATAAATTGGTAAAAAATTCTAAACTTTTGATTCCACTTCTCTCAAATTTGTGCCTGTGGTTATACTGGTCATGCATTGAGGTATAGAAAGAAACTTCAACTGTGTTTCAATTATTTCGCTAAATTTTCATTTTGTACTGTAAGCCCTTTTCCCCTTTCGTTGCTTTACAAATGAGTAGATGCAGAAACAATAGTGGAAAATAGGACACGTATCTGTTCTGGGGTCTCTGGCGGCATTTTTAAAGGGCTTGGAACACTCCCACGCGTTCGCGAATACCTTTGCTCCTCGGGGTGTGTGTAAGTTTTATTGATGAAATCGGAAAATTGTTTTTCTGGTCGATGTACTATACCATACCCCTTTAAACATTGCTTATACTCGGCAAAACGAGCACTCGAAATCGGCCGAAAGCAAACGAAACTAACAATGTTATAAAGTTACTTACACTCCGCAAATCGAGCCTGAGGTGAAACAAAATCAATATGTTTTCGTGCTTCACTTACTCGAACATAAGGCGAATGCGTAAGTAAATTTTCCTATAGGTAAGCTCATACGTTACGTATTCTGTTTCGCGTTTGCTCATGCATTTTTACTACGCTAATCTTGTGTCGCGCAGTTTTGACAGCATGCATCCTGCGCCAGAAGAACTGGCAGTTCTGATAGAGAACTTGTTGCTCGTTGTATGTCGGAGCTTACAGGTCGCGCAGAGGTTGACAGAGAGCATAGTTGATAGCGTCGAGCGTGAGTTCACTTGAGTGACAGCTCTGAGCACCCATGCAAGGATGTAAGCGCGCGGATGAATTTAACCCTCATGCCTTTGGAGACTTTGTCGAGCTGTGCCGAAGGTTTTAGGTGAATTTCGTTGAATAAATTATGTAGTTTTTAAATGTTGAACATTTTGCAATATAAATATTTTTTGCGTCAAAGAAATATTGCACTAAACTCCAAATGAGTATCGAACGTGGTTCGTATTACTCACAAAGCGATCAATCCAGTGGTTGGCGTTGAATAGAAGAACTAGCAAAGTGGCCGTAATATATAATAGGAAGGAGCATGATAAGATAAGGAAAACGTTCGCGCCCTTTCGGGGTTGAGTCTTGTGACTGAAACTTAGTGCAACTATTATATATATATATATATATATATATATATATATATATATATATATATATATATATATATATATATATATATATATATATATATTTGTGTGTGTGTGTGTGTGTGTGTATGTAAACACTTAGCTGGAACACCCACCTAACTCTGGACAAACTATAAAAACATGTTGACGCATTCAATGACTACACGACCAAATGGATCTTGCTCACTATCGCAAAGAGAGAGTGAGTGAGAACAACTTTATTATATTGCAAAGAGTAAGCCACACTAGTTTCTTTGTTGTACCTAATGGCTTCATTAGGCAAGATTAACTACCCAACTCTAGAAGCAATAAGTTTGGGCCAAATGTTCCATTGACAACGTTATATATTAGCTGAAAAAGTATTGACTGTAAAGAACAGTAGTATTACGAGAGAAGCTGGTCAAGTTTGTACACCTCGTTCCAGGACTGAAATCGCCGCTGGGGGTGTTTTTCAACTTAGTCCTATTAAGTCTCGGTGACAGAATGGGCGAGGATGGCTTTTCAAATTTCTCACTATGAGATGAGCGCAAGAGGTAATTTCCCTCCATCGGATCGTTCTGAAATTCTAAGGCTACGTTCACTAGGATGACAATCACTGACAAACTCTGCATGGGTAAGCTGGAAGCTGCCCATAAAACTCCTTTTCTGGGAGGTTGGTTCATTTTAGAGTGAGGGAGTAACAACCTGAGCACGCGTAGACTTGAGAGACGACGCGAACACAGAGGCGCTATTTTTTTGTCACAAGCGCACAAGCGAAAAATTGCCCCCACCTCTTCGAAGGAAATCGTGAGGAAATGTGAATGCATTTCTTGCACCGAAAGTACACGGCATAGTAATTTAATGACGTAAAGTAATGACAAGATGATGACTTATATTGTAATTATTAATTTACACATTCAAATTAACCAGCGAACGGTCGAGAGTAGGGCGCGCGCTTCTCTCCAATTATATATATGTACAAGCGAGTGGATGGGACAGTGGTGCACAGGGAGGAGAGAGAGAACGGCGAGACAAGTAGCGGCGAAGCACGGTACCTACGTTTTCCCCACACACGCGGGAACTCCACCGAGCTCTCACGATGCGAGCGCCCTCACACGCCAGAGTGCGCTCCTCCTCTCCACTCACTCTCCGCTACTCCGCCCGCACCACCTGCTCCGGTTGCTAGGAGCGAGGATAAGCGTGAGCGCCTGCAGCTGTTGGCATGGAAGAGGGAGCGAGAGTGATATAGAGAACACTTGCCGTCACGCGGACACCGACAGACGCTTGACATGCCCCGACTAAGAAAGGCATTCACATTTAAAAGCGCCTGTGTGTCCGTCTGGTCTCTCTTGTGAGTGTATGTTCGGGGTGAATTCCTTGCTCTATAAGCGGTCCATTTCCTACATACAGCCCACTGCTCTCAGGATGACCGGTGCTTAGAAAGAAAAAAAATACACATTCTTCACGAGGGGTCATAGGGTGATGTAGGCTCCCTGATAATCCCCCCGACGTGGTGGTCTAGTGGCTAAGGTACTCGGCTGCCGACCCGTAGGTCGCGCTATCGAATGCCGGCTGCAGCGGCTGCATCTTCTACGAAAGCGAAAATGCTGTAGGCCGGTGTGCGCAGATTTCGGTGCACGTTGAAGAACCCAAGGTGGTCGAAATTTCCGGAGCCCTCCACTACGGCGGCTCTCATAATCATGTGGTGGTTTTGGGACGTTGAACCCCACATATCCATCAGTATTATACAGTAATAATCGTGTTTGTACAGCGCGTGCAATCAGGTTTTCAATCAAGAAACTCGCTAGCAGGTGCTGCCAGCGTGGAACTCCACGGCGAGGAATGCCTAGAAGAGAGGGGGGAGTGAGCGTACGTTAGGCCCCCTGCGTTGGCGGTGGAGGCGGGAGAGGAGAGTGTAGGTGAGGAAAGAAAGGGGAGGAGACGCACGTGTGTCATGGGGAAGCGAGCGCAAGTAGGTGGTAGGAGAGAAAGAGAGAGTAGGTTAGCAGACGCTCCCTGCGCCGGCGTTGCGAGCCAGGAAAGGAGTAGCGTAGAAAAGGATAGAGAAGGGAAGGGAAGCCCATGCGCAATTGTGGAGCGAGCAGAAGCAGGTGCTGGGAGAGAAATGGAGAGAGTAACATCCAGCGGTGTAAGAGAAGGAAGGAGTAGAGTTGCGCATGCGTAGTGTGGGTGCGTGCTATGGACGCGTGACATACCCGCGAGCAAGAGATGCTCCGCACCTTAAATTGTGAATGCTTTAGCGCACTCTGAGATCGGAAATTCCAAACTTGCTTGGACAGTTTTTATCTGAACTGTTCGACAATTTAGAGGACGATGTACTCTACTACGGGAGAGCATGAAGCTGTCCCAGTTTCAATAGTAGGTGTAACTGGATGTGCATAAAAAAAGCGTTTAACGAATCGGAGTGCTGGATACTTTACTATGAGAGAGAGCCTCCCAGTCGAATCTGCGGGTCTCTACGAACGTGCCGTTTTATTGGCGAAGCTCCTTAAAGCGGCATAGTCGTAGTCGTAGTCGTAGTGCGTAACCAGTCTTACGCTTTGACCAGCAAGGCGGTGCCGGTGGGAGATTTCTCCTGTGCGTTGTTTAACAATAAAAAATTCGCAGCGTGCGCGTTAACTAAACGCCGAATTCTGTCTCTCATTCCCAATTTGCAGCCATTGGCATGCACATTGAGCACTATCTGACAGGAAAAGGTTGCTACGCTATACTCGCTCGGCGTAACCTCCTTGGATTTAGAAAGGTTTAGCGAGCGTTGGGTTACCATGCCATGAATACAGTGAACTAGTATATACCATGAACTCAAGGGGGTTACAGGTGGGAAGTAGACAAAAAGCGCAAGCCGTAAGAAAGTGTGCGTGTGCCACCTCTCGTTTAGTCCTTGGAATGTCCGCTGGATGGAGGTGCTTCTATATGCGGAACATATGACGAAAAGATGCGAGATGGTGGTACTTGGAGTGTTGACTAGATGAACGAATGGACCCACAGACAGATGCATGGACGGGCGAACGGATGGCTGCACAGACGGATGGACGCATGGACGGACGCAGGGGCGGATGCATGGACGAACGCAGGGACTGACGCACGGATGGACGCACGCAAGCGCATCATGTAACAACATGATGCACGTGCGGGCGTTTCGCTAGCGTCACATTCACCAAATTCCGTATTACGAAACGTGAATGAATAGCGAAGGTATGATACTGGTGCAAACATAATAATCACAATATGCGTGTCATGTAACATGACTACATGCCACACTCATGATGCGCTCGCGGCCGTTTCGCTAGCTTCACACATGCCAAATTTGGTATTACGTGGCGTCAATGAATGACGAAGGTATGGGACTGGGGCACACATGATAATCATGAGATGCGTGTCATGTGAGAACATGACTACATGCAACAGTCAACGTGCCAATGCATTTCGACATGACGCGGTGTGCGTGCTAACCGGCGTTCATATCGTCGGGTCACGCCGGCGTTGCCACGTGATGTACTGGTCCTGCCATATACTCGCAGGCGCGTGCCACGCATGCACGTTTCAGCGCGTCCGGCGTCCCTCCGTCACGAAAAGAGGTAGACGCAGTGTTTCTGGGTAACGCATGGGCATAGAGTAATGTTACTCTATTGCAGTGGCGTGAAATGCAGCATGTCGCACTTTGCGCCGGTTGCCGTCGGGCCGCGCCGACAGACGCTGGTCGCGCCGGTCGCGCCTTGCGTCAGACTATTCACCCTTCATAAACGCCTCCCTGGGCGCCGCCATAGCCCTCCTTGGGCTGTGCAAATTGGCGCGTCCCCTCGAAAATGCACTGGCAACGCTGCGCCCTTAGCCTTTGTACTCCCGCGCACAGCCCATCATGGCGGTGTTTTTTTTTCCTTCCTGTGAAAAGTTGTATAGAGTGCTCGCGTTTTGCTATCGTAGCGTCACTGTGCCCAGCGTGCGCACGCGTGCACGCTACAGTGGAGTATATTGGGCCCTTCATGATGCGCTCGCGGCCGTTTCGCTAGCTCCACATATACAAAATTTGGTGTTAAGTAACGTCAATGGATGACGAAAGTGTATGACTGGGGTAAGCATGATAATCCTGACACGCGTGTCATGTAAGAACATGACAACATGCCACGCTCACAGTAGTTTCGCTAACTTTACATATACTAAATTTGGTATCACGTGACAAGAATAGATGACGATGGTAAACGACGCATCAAAACATGATATTCATGACACGGAAGTCATGTACGGCATCATTTGCCTCCACGTGATAACGTTGTGCTCATTTTAAAATGACATATCAACCTTTCTCGTTCGTGCTTCGCATATCATCGATTCCCACTGTACGTGGGATCTGCCAATATTCTTTTCACTGAAAGGTGCCAGCGCTGCCGATTTCATTGCTGCATTTACTGCCCTGAATATTTTCGATGATCACACTTGTTGCTCAAGTTGCACGGGCGTTCTCTGTCTTAATATTCCTTCAAAGCTGCTGTAATTACCTACAATGAGATCATCAGCAGTACCTGTACTGTTACATGGGTCCTTAAAAAAAACCATGCAACACTTCTCTGTTGTGGTCAGGAAACACTTCCGATCGGAAGTCGAGGCCCATAGAGTTTCATACAAGAATACCTAGTGAGGAATCTGGCGCTGCCATCATGTACCCTCATGGAAAGTATGAGAAGTACAGGCTTTGGATCGCGTTACCCAGTGAACTGTCTGCGGATCTTTTTCTACAGTTTCAGTTTAGTTCTTCACGTAGGTTGGGTAGTGGGAGGGGGGTGCAAATGACTGAGTCTGCGCCTTTGTTGTTCAAAAAAGCTGAAAACTGCTAGGCCTCTCATTTTACTGCAGTGCTGGAGCTGTATAAGTCGTGTTTGACCGTTTAAGCGAAGCGTCGTCCACTTACCGCTGGGCATACACTCTTAAAAAAAGTTAGTAAAAAGGGTGCAAGCAAATAGGTAGTAACTGCAGTGGTTACTACCTTTCTTCAACCATTACTACCTATTTGCTACCTGTTTCCTATCTACGTTAGTAAACAGTTATTAGCTGCAACCGTTACTAACTTTTCGTGACCTGTTTACTACCTTCGTTCGCAAACAGTAACTGGTAGGAAAGAGGTAGTAACTGCAGCCGTTACTACCTTTCTTGTCTCATCACTACCTTTTTGCTACCCGGCTGAGGACTATCTAATCCGAAATTGTGTTTGATTGCGATTTTTATAATGTATGAGAGGAATCGTCTCGACGTATTATATTTAAACAGAAAGATGACGCAGAAGATATCCATAGATCAAGAAAATATATTTTGTTTTAAATTACGCAACCGATGTACGTCATTCTGGTATTGTGGAAACGGCGAAGTACATGTTAACGAACCATAAGCAAGTGCTACACGCGCTGTAGTAGACAATTACAAGAAACTTAGTAAACTACGGCACATACTAACAAGAACGGCAGATCAAAATAACGAGACGGTCACAATTAGCCTCGAAGAGGGTCACAATTAATCCACTGCGGCGTTCTCCAAATATTAACATTGTTTTGGCGCGGCAAACCTCAAAAACAATTATTACCTTTTAAACGCTGATATATAAGGCGTGTGAAGCATTCAAATGCGCTGAGAATGAGTTGGGTACCTTGTTCCGGCCACTATACATATGCCTTTTGTGACGCTTCTATAGTAAATAAAAGTGACATAAATATTTTTTATAATTAAAGCTGCTTAAACGTCCTGTGCTATGTCACAAAACACACGTATTCAGTTAGCATAGTATAGTGCTGAAGAATAACATTTATTGTAATTCATCCTGAAACACAAGTGCTCCCTTGTGTCAGACATGCCCCGGCAGAGTAAAGGCTATATATACCCCACACTTACTTCGTTATATATGTAAACGTAATAAGTCAACTTGTTACATCTATGTATTTTTCGCGTTCATGGCACACCACGCTTCATTACCCGAAGTTGCCTAGTAATAAGACATCGATTGACCAACATTAGCAGTTAAGAAATAATATGTCAAAATGAATGAACAAGGCAGTATCCTTTACTACTCTTTTTCTTGAAACCTTTAAAAGTTACTACTTATGGGTGGTAATGGCTAGGGTAGTAACAGCTATTAAATGATGGTAGTAAAAGCAGAAGTAGTATCTTTTACCAGCCTCACCGTTACTAACTGCGCTTACTTCAAGGGTTGTAACATATGTAACAAACCATTACTACCCAAAGTTAGCAAGTACTACCACCTTGTTTCTAAGAGTGTAGATGTAGCGTCCAATGCCAGTGCAGGATATTGCATCGAGTTCACGTTTGTTGTTAGTGCGTCTTGCCAAAACTCATTGAAGAGAAAAAAAATGGCAGCATATCCACGGAGTGAATGATGGAGAGTGGGGCGAAGCATCCGTCCGTCCATTAGTTCTTGCTTTCGTCCGTCCATGCGCCCGTCTGTGTGACCGTCCATGCGTCCATTCGCCCGTCCGTGCGTGGGTCTGTTCGTGCGTCCGCACGTCCATCTGTGCGTCCGTCCCTGCGTTTGTCCATGCATCTGCCCCTGCGTCCGTCCATGCATCTGTCTGTGTGTCCGTTCGTCCATCTATTCAACACTCCAAGTACCACCATCTCGCATCTTTTCATCATATATTCCGCATATGCACCGCCATCCAGCGGACATTCCAAGGACTAAACGAGAGGTGGCACACGCACACTTTCTTACGGCTTGCGCTTCGTGTCTACTTCGCATCTTTAACCACCTCGAGTTCATGGTATATACTAGTTCACTGTATTCATGGCACTGCGGCCCAACGCTCGCTAAACCTTTCAAATTTCTAAAACCAAGGAGGTTATGCCCAGCGAGTATAATGTAGCAACCGTTTCTTGTCAGATAGTGCTCAATGTACATGCCAATGGCTGCTAAGGGGGAATGAGAGACAGGAGAATTCGGCTTTTAGTGAACGCGCACGCTGCGAATTTTTTATGGTTCAACAACGCACAGAAGAAATCTCTCACTGGCACCACCTTCGAGGTCAAAATGTAAAACTGGTTACACACTACGACTACTACTACGACTACGAGGGACGAACGGGTGCCGCTATAAGGAGCTTCGCCCCTAAAAAACTCTAATCTATTTATATACAGGGAGTATGGGGGAGGTGGCCCGGTGTGAGCCACCCTTCACAAACACTAGGGGGACTCCTCATTACCTCGTTGAAATCAACTGCAAAGCGACGGTGACGCGAAATAGACGCACCGTCACGCTCTTCTGACTCGACTTCACAACAAAACGAAAGGTGCGTTGGGGGAAGACCACTTGAACAGACGCACCTGGCATCGCAGCAGACATAACGTTAAGTCTTCCTCACTTAAAGGGCCACTCACCAGGCCCCATACCGAATTTTAGTTAGACAGTGGAAGTTGTTGGGTGTCCGATGAGGTACGTTTTGCCACAAAAAAATTTTTCGAATCGGTTCATTACGAGCGGAAAAAACAGGTTTTTTGAAGCGGCGCGAAACGAGGGTGAGAGGAGGCGAGCTCGAAACCCTTGCCGCTCCTCCGCGTAGCCTTCGCAAGCCAAATTTCTTCCCACCCTCTCCAGCATCCGACCGTGAGGTGACGTGCGCATGACCAACACCACCTAGACTATTGACAAGGCCCCTCCAGGGAGAGCGTGACGTCACGCTAGTTGCCCACCTGCACCCCGGCCGTCGTCGCCACTCGTTCTCGTTATATCTGCTGTGGGCACTTATTGAAAGCCGGTGTTTCTTTTTTTGTTCTTTTTTTGTTCCTGCGCGGTCTGCATTTGTTTACGCCTGCCTTTACACTTTAGTGATGAAACTGTAATAGTCAGAAATGCATTTGTAGAAGTAGTTTTATTAGGACGAAAGGCTAAAACCATCCTACCTCATTTCTTCTTCAAGGTTTTGATTTTTCTGTCAGCTGCCTTTTTTGTGCGGTGCTTTGGATGGTGTCATTTCGAAGTCTACAAAAGTTGTTCAGAGCGACATTTTTGCAACACGCACTACATGCCGCACGATAGTCTCAGAGGTATGGCCATTTTCACAAGTCTCTAGCTCAACATCTCCTAGCAGTGATGTGGTAATGGAGCTTACAATGCCACGTTGGTTGTTCGACGCGAGGAACGCCTTTGCATTTTCTCCCTTGGTGAGCTTTTCGACAACAAGCGTTGTCACCTGCACCATGTGTACAGTACATGGCTGCGGAAACTTTAAGCTTCCTCTTGACAAGTTGTCAATCATTGTGTTACCTTCCACATCTATGTTCCTGCTCTCCAGGACGAGCACGCTGCTGCAAAATGCGCATGACAGCTTCTTCAGGGCTGAATGAGCACAATATCCAGCGATATAAGCAACGACCTCCATGTCATGCTTTGGGTTGGAAATTTCATCATTTGAGATGTGAACAGAGAAGTTATGTTGCGATACTTCTGTGTCACTTTCGCTGCTGATGTCTGGCTGCGGAAGCATCAGCAGCTTTTGCACACGAATTTTCTTTTCAGACTCCAGAAGCTGCCTCACGGAAACATGATATTGTGCACCAGCAAGCTGACGGTAGCGACCGAAGCGATCTTCAAGAGTGTCAGTTTGAAATTTTCCCAGCAAGACATACTTGAACTTCAGTTCTTCTAAACAGTACCGCGACAGCTCAACAAGGGAGTAGCAAGTGAGTCTCAACGCAGAATGTGTTTCCCTTGTCAAGCAGCCACGGCTCATGTTGACGCTGCTCCAAGCATCCAGCCAGTCTACCATGCCACTAAGGGAAACCAGCTGTTGAGCTACCGTAGAATTCACTGGATTTTGAAGGGTGTCGTTCAGTCGGCGACCTTTCGAAGGGGTCTTCACGTTGACGATTTTCCACCACGTCGATATGATGTTTATGAAGACAGCTGTTGAACTGGCACATGTGGTTTCAAGGGCATCGCCACGCGTCTCAAGTGCGTTTGATACAAACGGATTAATGACATTTAACACCAACTTTACATTTTGTCTCTCCATAGGTGTTGGATTGATTGCCTTGGAATTTAGCTTGTAGCCAAGCTTGAGAAGCGATGTCTGCTCCAGTGCATACAGCTGCCGTACGGCTTCAAATGATGCTGCTTTCATTCTGGGCGGCCCGTCGGGCAATATTCCTTACAGGCTCACTTCAGGAAAGTAAAAGCATATTCCTTCGTTTTTTTTATTCATCCAGTTGTTCCTGATGCATTTCAGTATGTGCACAGGGTCTACGACATAAAACAGAGGCCGATTGTTGTCGGCTGGATGAGGATATACAATGCTTACTTCCTGTTTCTCTGAGAAAAACGACATCATTTTCCGATTGAGCGAATTGTTGTCGGTAATTACAGCAATGACCCTGAGGCCCATAGATTCCACTTCTAAAATTACTTTCTTGCAGAACTCATGTAGAATTTCGGCGGTCATTTTGGCAAGAGGAAGAATGTGAAGCACATCTTTGTTTGATGACAAGAGCGACTGAAGCATGAAAACATGAGCGGTTGTGGCTGCCTCTTGAGAATTGGCTGCAGATCCAACTATGCTGCCCCCTTTATAATCGAAGTATGGCTTGATATGAATTTCATCAACCATTAGCGTCACCGTCTTTTCGTGCGGCTGCATGCACTTCACTCTTTCTCGAATGTAGGAGAGGAAGTTCGCTTCGTTTTGCTCCTTCAGTGGATCGCCTCCATACTTGGAACAATCGCGGTGCAGGGTTGAAGGATGGGGTAAAGTCAACGTCGACGCTGATCTGGCAAAGTTATAGGCGTGCGGAGATATGGAGTGCAGGATGCTAGAAAACACTAATGTTTCAGCACTGTAGCGACGAATGGAGGCAGCAAGTGCGAGAGCTATTTGCTCATTTAGCAAACGAAACAAAGCACTGTGTTCTTCGGTCGTGTCACTGTCTTGGGACAGTTCATTCAATAAGGAGCCGATATACTGCAACACTGACGCTGTTTTCGACGGACTTGCAACTTCAGGCGTCTCAGTCATGTGGTTTTCCAGCTGCTGGAGCAGTGAGGACAACGTCCGGATGTCGCGCACTGCGTCTGGAACTGCGCCTCCGCAAGGTAATGAAACCAGCTTGATCATACCTGCTGAGACTGCAAGTGAGAGATCAGCAAGCACAGTGACGGAAAACCTCACGTGCGGTGAAGGATTATCTTCGATGCGGAGAAACATCACACAACGATCGTTGGCCTTGATGGTCCAGAAATCATTACTGCATACAGCAGAAAGCTTGCCTCTTAAGTGTTCGAAAGAGGACACAGCATTTCTCTCCTCTTCGCTTTTTTTGCGCATATCGAGTCCTTAATCGCTTTGCTCAAGGCCTCGTCTTCCATTCGAGCTCGTTTCGAGACAGATTCTCGACGATTGCGATTCGTGCTCAGGTAGGACGGACAGTTCGGAAACACCAATGGTATAGCATCTGACACTAGGCGCACCCTCTCGCTGTCGACTGTCAATGTCCGTCCCGACGCTGCGTCGAAATGTGACAGCTTTGTGATGAAGTCAGCCTCGAGGAAGTGGAGTTCACAGACCTGCGCCAAGCATAACAGTGACTTCATTACTTTCATACGAAACGGGCTAATGGGAACTTTGACACGAGCCTGAGTATTTCTGTTCTATTTTACCGCACTGCCCTACCTGAAGCGCGACAAAACTACCATCACCACTCACGATACTCGCTCCGTTCAACAGTAACCGAGCCAGAACGCCAGTAATGCGATAGAGCTGGTAAGACAACAAACTTCAGCAGTTTCTCACCTTGGAGTGTATGCTTGGTGTGAAATCCTTTCGCGGAATGGCTTTTATCCAAGACTTCTTCCGAGCTTCATCCTTGGGGAATGCGAAAACACGCACTTTGGGACCACTGTCATAATTGCCGCGGCACCCGGGAACACAACAACGTCCCATGTCGCACTGATCGATGTGTAATCACATACTAACAAATACAACACCAATAATATAGGACACGTGGGAACGGACGAAGACTCGGAGCAGTACGATGCAGCACCAAGCCTAACGCAGTCTAACCAGCGAAGCAGGTAGCGATGAAAGGCAAACCTGTCGTAGCTTGTCCGCCGTTCGGGGTAAAAAAGTGCGCGGGGTGACCAACACCACCACCTGAGCGACGCGTCCTCGGCCACTGGACAGTCGGTGATATGTCCGGGGAGGGGTTGAGGCTGCCACCCAGGATACCAGGATCCGGCGAAGGACGACTCTTGCGACGCGTCTCACGAACAAGTAGAAGATGCGTTTAATTTACATATTTGCAAGAGAAGTACATTGCAACGAGAGCGTACAGACGCGCCTTTCCATCACAAGGGCCCAGAGCGCACTCGAGACGAGCGGACCAGCGAAGTCCAGAGAGAGAGCACAGCGCACTCCTGACACGCTCCTTTTATAGCCGTCCGTGCACGCGCTAGACGCCGACTGTGTGTCCCAGCGACGCTGATGTGCATTTCCTGCGGCGCACACAGACGCCTCCCGCGTTCCTGCAGGACGCGGACAGCGTTTGACCGTTACGCCGATGAGCGTCCCTTGCAAGCCACCTCCTTGCTGTGCCGGTCATAACATCGGACAACTAGCGTGACGTATGCCGTCTGGATAGAGGGGTATGAACGGGCCTTGTGAATAGTCTAGGTGGTGTTGGTGAAATGCGACATGGTGCATTTCGCGCCGATGTGTTACCCAGACAACACTGCGTCTTTCTCTTTTCGTGGTAAAGGTACGCCGGATGCGGTGAAACGCGCATGCGCGAAAGTAACGCAGTGCGGCACGCGCCTGCGAGTATATGGCAGGACCGGCGCCTGGCGTGGCAACGCCGGCGTGACGAGATGAAATGAACGCCGGCAAACACGCGCGCCACGTCACGTCGAAATGTATTGTCGCCTGGACTGTGACATGTAGTCATGTTCTCACATGACACGCATCTCATGATTACCATGTTTGCACCAGTCACACACCTCCGTCATCCATTGGCATCACGTAATACCAAATTCGGCATATGTGAAGCTAGCGAAACGGCCGTGAGCACATCATCAGTGTGGCATGTAGTCATGTTGTTACATGACACGCATGTCGTGATTATCATATTTGGATGTGTCATTTACCTATGTCGTCTGGTCACGCCGCGTAATATCGAGTTTGGTGCATGTGAAGCTAGCGAAACGGCCGCGAGCACATCAAAAATGTAGCATGTAGTCATGTTGTTACATCACACGCACTTCATGTTGATCATGTTTGCACCAGTATCATACCTTCGCCATCCATTCACGTCCCGTAATACTAAATTTGGTGTAAGTGAAGCTAGCAAAACGGCCGCCAGTGCATCATGAGCGTGGCATCTAGTCATTCTGTTAATTGACACGCATCTCATGATTATCATGTTTTCGCCAGTCACATACCTTCGTATGTCCCGAGAATGTGTACACACTGTATAAGCTGAGCATGCTTACTTGTTTTGTTATCGGTATTCATACCCTGTATCAATTTCAAGTTTTATGTCTCCTCCCTCCTACTGTAATGCCCAAATTGGGCGCTGTAGGTACTCGAATAAATAAATAAATAAATAAAGTACTGTAATACCGAATGTGGTATATGTGACGCTAGCGAAACTGCCGCAAGCGCATCGCGAGCGTGCTATGTAGTCATGTTGTTACATAACATGCATGTCATGATTTTCATGTTAGGGTCTATCACTTGTGTTCGCTATGCAATCATGCCATACCATACCAATTTTGCAACATGCCATGGGAACGAAACCACCGCAAGAATTGCAGGACCATGAAATGTAAATCATGACATTCTTGTCATACGCGTCATGATTTTCATGTTATCACTAGTCAGATATATTCTTCATACAATCACGTTATGTCATACCAAGTTTGGTATTGATACCATTACCGAAACGGCCCGGATAGCTTAATGTAGTAGGTGGCTAGATAGATAGATAGATAGATAGATAGATAGATAGATAGATAGATAGATAGATAGATAGATAGATAGATAGATAGATAGATAGATAGATAGATAGATAGATAGATAGATAGATAGATAGATACGCTCAAAGTCGCCGAAGTTCGCTAAGAAATGCTTCGCTTTTAAAATGAAGCAAGCTTCAATTAGACATCACTTCATATCACCTTGTTTTACACTCAGCAAACAAGCGTCGCAAATCTCTAGAACAAGATCTATCTGAAGCAGATTCGAAGCCTGTACTTCCCATAATTCTCATGGGGGTACAAGCGCCGTTGAAGGAGCCCACGTAGACACTAGCCTAAGATTCCCATGTCGAGGCCCCTGAGAACATGCCAGCCAAACATTATATAGCAGCACATGGTCTGGAGTTTAGAATTGATTCCCAGTAAGATGGAAATCTCACCTTCTTCTGAGAACATGACCGCACCATATACCCAAATTTAAGGCAATTACCTCATTTGAGCTCCGTGAACTGCGTAGTTACTGCGACCACCGCGAGAGGCCTCAACGAGGTCGCATGTGCTAGGGAGCCTACATGACCGGTAATGCAGGCACTCTAGCTTGCGCGTTTGCGGTCACACTGAATGTAAGCCAAGCGTTCGAAGCATGGAAAAAAAGTGCTCAAAGTCATGATGCATACGTGGCGTGTGTTTTTTCCCCATCCCATTCCCCCTTGCTTAGCTCCCAGCGAGCTCGTCGGGACGAGATGAGAATGGAATTACAACGTATGACAAATCTCTGCAGCACTACTCGTACTTGACTGATTCTAAAATAAATTGCGGCGTTCGATTTCGAAGGCAATGAACTCTTTTCGTGAAGCCGTTAGATGGCTACTTGAAAAAGTGCTTGTAGGCGCTTTCGATTTCGCAGCAAACGTTTATGAACACCATATCATTTACTCGTCAATGACCTGCAACAATGACCTGCAACACACTTTTAATGATCTGCAGGTCACGATCGACCAATGACCTGCAGGTCACGAACAATGAATGCCCTGCAGGTCATGATTATCGCTTCTTTAAACATACTTGATACAGCGGAATAGCGTTTCAATGCAAACCCATTTAAGACTATCCATCTCGAAGTGAAAAAAAAATAATCGTCAGCAGGCCTAAGATAACCGTGAAAGTATCAGATAGGTGTATTTGCAGCCTGATTCGAAGAATGTATACGACCAAGCGATGCCTGAACATACAGCGATCTTCTAGAGTCTTCTCGGTACGTTTTCGTCGGTGGCAGGCTGTGGGACGACTTCGGGATGCCTCATTTGTTATTGAAGGCGTGCGTAAACAGATTGAGGGCTTGTTTTTCACCCCGCGGGGCACGCGCGTTCAGAAGGCGTGGTAGAATTTCATCGCCATCAAGCATGTTACCTTCGCTTGTCACAACTCCACATACTCGATATTCATATCCCCGCTGGCAGTGGCTCGGTTCTCGTTACCCCTCGAATAACGCCTGCCGTATCGCTACTTGTCTGTCGTTGGAGTTCTTCACTTGGAGCCCTTAAAAGCGCGCAGAAATCACGGTGTGTTCACAAAGCATGCGTATCGGGTAGGCTTAGCACTTTTGCCTCGGATGAGTGGTCGGTGGTAAATTATCTGGACGCCCCTACAAGCAAGCTCATGGAGAGTGAAGCTTGTTCATCTCGATACCGATGGGCATTACTTTGTTCTTTTATAAGCTCACGTAAAACCTAAAGAAGCCTTCACCAACACTGGCGAATGTGAGTGACCAGCCCCCCCGATAGCCTGGTATAGGAAATTAAACGCGTTATAGCGGTTTGGCGTAGGCTTGCCCGTTTTGAACAATCTTGACTATCTAAGTAATAGAGGAGGAAAAGTGAATGTGGATTGAAAATTCGCACTCATATTGTTACCTAAAATTATTTTCAATATACTCGACGTGAGTGCTCTTGAATAATTAGTAGATGAATTTATGGCAGCCATAGACATTTGTTTTGTACAGTAGAAGTTTTTTCTTCTGTTAATAGGGCGAATGCACTCTCTTCTAGTCATAAAATAGAGCTCTCTGTTTTGTAGCAACAATAATACCACAAAAATAATAATATTCTGGCAGCGCAACGCAGTGATACACGAGGCTACAACCTAATTTTCGCAAACAGTGCCATCTGCGTTGAAAGGTTATGTAGTGGCGACGCATGGTCGCGAAGGGGCAGCGAAAGTGGCAGGGGCCAATGGCAGCACCAAGTATCATTATCGCGCAATTCACCTTGTTGTTTTGTATGCTAATGTGTGGGTAGATTTGTAGAGAGAGGGAAATAAGAGAACAAAACAAGCATTTATTTTTTACGCCACAGTTGGTCCTTTACTGGGTGTTTTCGGTAAAAAAATCACAGCATATCCACAGAGTGAATGTTGATGACTGGGAAGAAGCGTCCGTCCTTCCATCCGTCCGTGCACGCGTCTATGCGTCCGATCGCGTTCGGAAACGCATACGGCGCGCGGGTAACACCGACGAGACGCGAGCTAAGGAAGCCGAGTGCAAGCGTCTTCAACGTGCCCGCCACTCTGCTTCTTCCATGCACCATCAACGATCCACCACGCACGGCGACTGAGAGAGGCACTCGTTCTTCGCGTACTCAGGCACAGCTTGCGCCGCAGCCAATCGAAGAGTAGTGGTACAGCGCCATCTAGAATATTTTTACTGAACGGCAGTTTGTATGTAGTTCTATAAGACAGCGTCGTCTATTATAGTTTTCGGGAAATACTGCCTTCTTTTCATTCTCGTATTTTCTCTCGATTACGCATGACGCATGATAAGGTTAGACTAAAAGTAGCTTCGCCCGTTAAGATTTAACGTTGACCGAACGTAGAGACGACGCATGCGTTCTAAGGTTGCCTCAGCAGTTGGCTTAATTTCTAGATTTTGAAACACGATTCCTAAAAAGAATGCAATTTAAATTTACAACTCATCGGTACTATCTGAGCTTTAATATTTCAAACTTGTATGTGGTACCTACCACAGGCAAGATCAAAATACATCTACTACAAAAGAGGAAGCTACAAGAATTAATACCAAGTTACCTTACAATGAGCACATGCAACCATGTTTTGTACAATATGAATCCTCCCAGTGCATCAGCTATATAACTATAAATTGTTTCTGGGTTATAAACAATTAGCTAAGCAGAACAATACATATATAGCTGGCCTTGCAAACCTGTATGCAAATAAAAACATACGGCAACGTACAACAAACAAAGAGTTATAGCACATACCCACCCCACGAGCTATTACAAAGAATGTTTGTGTTATACCCATCCGCATTTATTATATAGGTTACTTCATGGATAATTTGGCTTGTTTTGTTACTTAAGCAACGAAATAATTTTTTTATAAAAATCAGAAATCACTGATTTCTCACGGACGAACACACTCATGGACGGACAGAGAGAAGCACGGACGCAGGGACGGATGGAAGGAAGCACAAAAGAATGGAAGGACGGGTGAATGGATGGACGCACGGACGGTAGGACACACGAATGAATGGACGGATGTTTCGCCCCATTCATCAATATTCACTCCGTGGATATGCTGCGAAAACCACCACCATTTTTGTATATTCGTCTGAAGCACATATACACACAACACCATCTACTGAGCAAGTAATAATCAAGAGGTGTTTATATACCACATACGGAGGAGGGAACGACAAACGCCTAAAGAGCTTCGCCCCTAAAAATTGTGGACCATATCTCCGAAGAGAACCCTGTTGGTATGCAAAGCAGCAGAGGTGTGCACGCCATTGACTCAGTTGAAACGGGCGTCGACATGGCTGCTGGAAGAACAGTTTGAAACGAAACTCAGTGTAGTGTTTACTCGAGTAAACGTTTCTTTGAAACGGAAAGACATGGTAGGCGGGTTGGGTTTCGTGTAAGTTTTATGGCAGATAATTGAGTCGAAGGAGTGCTTCCACTCGACGTGCGGGCGAACGTTGCGGGCGATGGAGTGGGTTAAGCGACAGAGAAGTTTGTTGCGAGTGGGTGGAGTTGCCGAAAACTTCGGGCGCTGTGGCGAGCGTGCTGCGGGTGAGGGAGAGAGTAACGTAAACGCCCACCTTCCAGGAAAGTGTACGAGGGGAGCGTGACGTCAGCGTAGCTGCAGTGAGACCTACTTGACACTGCCCCAATAACTGCGGCGACGGGAACGCGTTGCTGCACGATCGTGTGGACGCACGTACTTACGGCGTTAGACACGTGAGTCAAAGCTGCTTCGCGTCTAATAAAGCTTAATTTCATGTAATTTCATGGTGTCGGTGAGATACCTATTTTCACTCGTGACTTTGCTAACTTGAAAGAACCGAAGGACCAGTCAATATACAATGACTAAGTGTTAAAATAGTTTAACAGGAGTTGATCTCAAGTAATATTAACTTCGTATTCATTAGAGTTTCATCCCACGAAAATAAAGGTAGTATGGAATAAATAGATATGATTTCAAGCGATGACATGGTTTAGGATGTACTAATATATTGTTAGTATTTATTTCTGTATCACATACATTTTTCAGAACATTTACATTCACTGCATTTTATGTGGTAGTATTACGCAGCCTTTTTAAGCTTATTTTTGCATGTTCTTTAATATAATTACAGAATATTCTGAAGCTGGAATTTCATTTTTTCATGAGAAGGCAGTCGATATTTCAAGTGAGCGAAATATTCCACTCTGTGTGCAGGCGAATAATTTAGCTATGTACCACATTTGTTTGAAAGGAAGACGTAAATCATACTGACAAAGCTTTTGACGGTAACAAATAATGCTCACGACCCAGTTGTCAGGCGATGAAGATTCCTCCTCACCTTTTTTTCTTCTAAATAAAGTTTTTTCATGATGTTGGTGTCTACATGTGACGCCGGCTACAGTTATTTTCTTGCACTAACTGACTTGTAGTAAAGTAGCAGACAATAACAAACAATTACAAATAGGCGTAAATAGGAACACTTATGCAAAAACAAACTATCATACAAACAAACTGCCACGAACAGAATTGATTATAAACAGTTATTGATGATGACGTCCAGCTTCAGTAGGTGTGTCCCTCAGTCCAGAGCTCCACTGGCGATTGCGGCACGCAATTATTGGTCGAGAAGGGCCAATTGGTCCTCCAGCCGCAAGCTTGCGAGCCACAACCTCCTCCCCCCCTCCCCCTGTTTACCTTAGAAGTTTTTTCATCAAAGTAGGGGTTTAGATTTTTGTATGCGATTCCGACTCAACCTCATAGTGTGGTCAATAGATGGCTGACCCCACAATACGGGCAAGTGCTGCTATGGTTGTATTTGGTGCAGTTTGAGAGTCCACTAAACACAGATATTCACATGATCGAAATATCTACACGTGATCAACCTCTTCGTCAAGCTGTTATGCTTAGCAGACACCGGACATTTAGAAGTGGTTTCTTAATTGCATTGCCCTAAAGACTGCCTTCACGTTCCAAGAAACGAATGCTTTTCTTGTTTTTGTTTCTCTCGTTTCACCATTTGGGGATGTTCACTTCAGTGAAAAGAACCCGAGCGTCTTGCTTTCATATTTGCGTTAAGTAGAATGCTTCGAAAAATTCGGCAGATCCCATGTACCTAGGAATAGACGTTAGGCGAAGCATGCGGAGGGAAGGTGACCATGTTGCAATTTTTTTATTGAGCGACACGTCATGAAATGACGCTAAATGTATGTAAAAATGTTGCACGCGCAGACGTATGTTGAAGATTTGCAGATGCTTACATAACCAGTTGTTTGCACTTGCGCAACGACGTCCACTGGAACATGCGTGTTAGCAACACCAAGAAGCTGATATGAAGCGCTGACTCTCGCGAAGATGCTGGCCCTGGACAGTGCTATATAAATCAACTTCAGCGCATGGCACCTAACGACAATTGGCGTTAACCTGACGTGACGGCTGTATCGAAGGAATACATATGTAATATTTATAAAATTGGGTAGGCAGCACTGCAATGACAATTGACGTTTCACGAACATTAGCGTGTATTTGAAAAGTATTTCCGAGACATGGTGTAGCTCTGTGACAGATTGCTTGACTGCCACGCAGAATTCTAGGGTTCGATTCCGGCTGAGACCCTGAAATAATTATTTGCATTTGTGAGGGGGGGGGGGGGGGTCTGCACTGCGTATGTCCGGTTTTTGTTAACACTGACATTCATTATATGCCTTCGTCGGGTCGACGCTACCGATACCAGGTATTGCTCAACGCTCACGCCTTAATATTGCCCATGTGTGTTCTCGTCATTCTGTCTGGCGGGAAATGTTTGACGACGTACACGACAAGATTGTGTCATTATTCATGTCGTGACCAGCGCGTCATATTCGTCAAATCATCTTACCCACCCATACTAATTTTGATTAACGCGAAGTTAAGGGGGTGACCACGAGAACACCCAAACGTAAGCGCCTAGATAGATAGACATATAGATACCTATATACGCTCAAAGTCACTGAAGTTCGCTAAGAAATTCTTCGCATTTAAAATGAGCGTCCAAGTATAAGATCAAACTGCTAACAAGCAAATCTATATCTGTTGCCCAAATTCAGCATCTGAACTTTCGTTCTCTGGAAATGGCGTGATTAGTTTTTCATATCGAGTGTCAAATTGCTCAGTGCGATGCTCAACTAAACATGTGAGAGTGGCGCTTGAAGCATCCTTTCAAGGAAAGTGCGAGCATTCTGGCCCATTCTGCGTTTTCGACCACGCCATCCTGCGTATTCAGCCTTGTTATCCCTTGTTGCTCTCTTTCCAGGTATATGCCTACCTACGTTCGATGAGCGGAGAAAAACCGGTGCCAAATAACGGTGTAATCAGGAAGCCTCTTTCCTCCTCCTCCTCTTCCTCTCCCTATTCCTTCTCGTTCTCCTCCTCCTCTTCGTTTTCTTGCTCAGGAAAACTTTATTACTGCACGCTACTGCCACGCTCAGCGAGAAAAAATAGGCAACATAAAACACGAGAGAGCTAGAGAGGCAAAGAGAAATACGTTAGGTACTAACAGTGTCGGTGGCCTCTCCACCCGTATGTACATCGCCGAGATATTTGGCCCGCTCTTTGCATCGCTGCGGCCGATCTCTCGCGGGCCCAATTACAAGACCGCCCCGGCCAGATTGCCCGCTGCGGTCCACAATGCAGCCACTACGGCGAACGACGTCGGCACCGCTTTCTCAACGCACCGCGGGAGGGAGGGTGAGAGACGGGTGGCAGCGAGCCTGTGCTAAAGACGTTAGGCCTAGCGGCGATGCCGGCCCCCCTTTATTCCGTGCGCTGCAGGAATCGCGAGCCTGCGGTGCTGTAGTACTACACCGCTGCGACCGCAGGCACGCGAGAAAGCAAACAAGCAGGCATACGAGCGAGCGGTTCCTCCAATGCGTTCTCTGAACGTGTGCCCCCCCCCCCCCCCCCTATTCGGCTGCAAATGGCGAGGAAAGGCAATGAGAGGCTCCGCGTAATTAGCGCAGGAAGCCGAGAAGCCGGTGACTATATTGACGACAAGGAGTACACAGCGCGTGGCCATCGTTTCATCGGGACGGGAAAATTTATTTTAGGGAGGCAATCGGCTCTTTATGTACCGGGCTCACCGCAGATTAATTAGGCGAGAATTTAAATCGATGGCGAACCTCCAGCTAGGCAGTTCCTGATGCAGACATGTTGCTTTTGATGCTGGCTTGTGAATCGACACTGCAGCCAAACACTCGCGCACTTAATTCTAACGCGAGTTCTAACCCTAAGTTTGTCTCCCAGAGGACTAGATTTTATTTTGTCGCGAACATGAGTCGCACTGTTCAGCGGTCTCACTTTCGGCCGCCGTGCGAGAATATGTCCGTGTGAGCGTTGCCCTGTCTTGTAAGATTCGCCTGCAGTGTTGTTCCTCCGGGAGTACGTATGCACCTCACGCTGGAAGTGACAATGTGCGATAGCGAACAGCTAAACGACGTTGCGTATTTGAGTAGAATGCTGAAGTTAAGGACGAGGAAGAGCTTCGAAATGCGTCCCTCGAGAAAAACGCGCGTTCACATACTATCGCGCTTAAAGCGGGCAGCCCAAGGAACTGTCTTATGTAGTAATGGATTTGCTGAAAAAGTTCGAGCTTCGGTCACGACATTGCTATAGTTAGAAATCAATGCTTTATTACTTACTTAAGTAAAACAACGTAAGTACCGTCCGTGTTATTTGTTTCTGCTGAAGCTGAAACTAAGATTTCCCACTCGGGAAACCCGTCGTGGATGCTGCACAGATAAGCCTAACCCGCATAAAATGAAGTACTGCAAACGTATTTGTTAGATGGTAGTTTGGGGCCAAGTGTTTTTGCGTGACGCGATCTAGTCAATGGGCCTCTTGTACTTTTCATTCTTTCCTGAATCCGCAAGCCATTCGATCTTCTATTTCTGCCACTAAATGTAACGCGCTTAGGCGAGTTTAGGGTTCGGTGAGCGACTCCTTCTCCCGATGAGAAAATCCGCAATTCCAATAAATCTCTTTCGTGGACAGACATGCACGTCGACTCTCTTCACCAACCAGGTGAGTAAACTCGTTTTTTTTTTCTGAATGTGCTCCAATATCCTATAGTATACGCTGAACGCTAAAAAATACAACGCACTTTTCGTAGTGTTTGTTTCTTGAATTGTATCTTCACCGAGCAAAAACATTCCTCTTTCCTCAGCTCGCTTACTTTTTCGCACTCCTGCCTCTGAGCGATGACGGATTCGTATCGGCTGTCTTCCCCGAGGGAACGAGGAGCAAAAAAAAAAAAAAAAAACCTTTATCTTCTTTCTAGCGTGCTCTTTTTCCAGTTTCTCTCCCCCCCCCCCCCCCTCTATTTCTACTTTAAGCTGGCATCAATCGAGTTCTTTACGTTTTCGGAAAACAAGTGGGACGCCTGCTTTCGTAAGGCTTTCGGGGGGAGAAATTAAATCGCCGCACTGCACTCCATGATATCTTTGGAAAACTCTTCCTCCAGGCCCTCTCCAAACTTTCGGTTGTTTTCCTTGAATACAAAATGACGAAAAGAACATGCTAGCTTCTCGATCACGCAATGCTGAACGCGCAAGCCGGTGCGTGTGCTGCGTCGCCAAAGTCGTTACAATCCGCTTATAAGCGTCGCAAAACAAGCGGCCGGGAATGAACTCCGGGCAGCCCGGTTTGCTTCGCATTCCTCACGCATTTGGAACATGGACTCGCGAACAGAAAACAGAAAATATAGAAAGAACTTACGCATGCTGTTTCGCAAACGTCGTACTCTGGAGAAGGCTCGATCTCCCAATATTGGGAGCTGGAAAACGTGGAGGATCTTAGAGATAACGCAGATTATAAAATGAGAAATGAAATAGCGATGATGCACGTGGCTTAAGAATGACACTCGGGTGCTGTCGCTGCTATTTGGTGCCAAGCGAAACGAGGGTTGTTCCAAAATTACGAAGGCCTCTTTGTGGGTTTTCTGACTCGTCGGTAAAAAAAATACAGTCGATAGAAAATATCCAAAACTCGGGCGCATTACGAGAAACCTAGACGCCTGGAGAGGATGCTTGACTTGACAAGAGCTTCCGAAAGTGCATGATGCGCTTTCGATCACAACGATTCTATTTTATATTTTCATCATTTTACCATTCATAATAATCTTGGAAGAGCATCTATGAAACTAAGTAGGATGTAAAATATAGCAGACGAACGTACATTTGGGTGGTCTTTAAAATCACGCAAACCCTTCTTTCTTCTAACTTGCCAAATGCTCAAACTTTCTTGTATGCGTGTCTGGCTCAATACAACAATAGCTTTTTCTATAACAATCGCGAATCCCATCAGGCACAGAATAAAGTAATGGGGTATAACTCAACAGTGCTCGGGGAAATGATGTACAGAAAATTTCTGTCAGATGTGTACAACTCTCAAAGGAAGTTTTTTTTTTTTTTACAGCCTAAGATACACTGGCTGAGGTTCAGCAGTTTCATGCTTATCAAGAGCCGCGCTGCGCATGCCCGAGGAGCTGTGACGTCACACGGCGCGCAGCTGCTGCCCTGGAGAAGGTCTAAAAGCTCCTGGAGTGACGTGTCACTAATGGGTTGGCGCTTGGCTCACATAAGCTCGCTCGCTAGTCCGTCCGTCCGTCTATTCATACATCATAAGCCTGCCTGCCTTTTTAACGTTTGTTAAGGTAGCACCATGGAGAGTGTTAAAGTGGATTCTAATTTACTAGCTCAGAACATAGGCTAAGAAAAAATGATCAAAAAAAAAATCAATGAAATCAAATGAACAACTTGCAGACTGCCTTAGGCTCTGAGGTGGCCGGAAATGAGCAGCACGCCCCTTTTTAGGCTCAGCGATATTTTTAGGACTACATGCGCCCACATTTTCATTGGACAGACATTCCATGTACATCAAACATAACGTGCAGGTGAAGTCGTAATCTTATCAAGTATTTGTGTGTGATATGTTCGTACTTACAATGACATCACGAGCACTTGTGGAAAATATGGACTTCCCTATGCCAAGCCGTTTTTAATGTGATGTAATTCTGGATGTTCGTTTGTGGTTTTGGTATAAGTCGTTCTAAAAAATTTGCCAATCCTGTCATATGGCTAAGCCTCTAGCAACGCGATGGGTCACTTAACATTTCTCAGATGACCAGGTTGTCGGTAGCGACGTCAATTTACCCGTTCTGCTACGGGTAATCGTCAGCCAGACTGGCAGGGAAATGAAAAGCTGGCAAGGGCAGAGAAGAACAGGACAAATCATGTCGTCGCTGCAAACCACGCACTTCATCCTGGCCCAGCTCACGGGAGTTGGAAATCAAGTCGAAAAGCCCGTTAGTTCGACTCTCTCAACAGCAGGTGCCTCATACCAGAACAGTACACCATTGTCTTTACGTACAGGATACTGTCCTGCGAACGAAATTCTACGACCTAGTCATCAATTCTCCCAATAAAGTTGAACTTTACTGGTGGAATCAATAGAACAGCTCTCGCAGCTGCTGCATGGTCGAATGGTCTTGCATGTGCAACAGACTACGTGGTCCAACGACTGGAACAGCTCCTGGATACGGTTCTCCGGGCTAGCCAGTCACAAATCACTTGTTCTAATATCTGGCGAAAGCTGATAAATGTCCATCTGTGTTTTTGAAGGTTTATCGTTTTTTTTGTGTGTGTGGTTTCCCACATATTCTGAAGTAGCACTTGATTAGATGTACTGCAACCGATAAATAAATTATTTGCCTTGCTTTCGAAAAAATAATAATCAGCACTGCATCACGTTTAACGTGGATGATACTTTGAAGCATCTTGCTATTCAAGCTGCTTCAGCGTATGACCTTACGCTCTTTTTTTTAGGCGCACTTGATGTGTGTAGTGAGACAGGTAACCAAGCTTTGAGCAAAAAGTTAAGAAATGTTGTGCATTAAGGCAAATTTTTCGAGCGCTCTACAGTCTATTGCAGCACCTACCATTTATGGCCAATGACAACGATTGGAAAAGCATGTTTCCGAATTCTCCGACAGCACACTTCAACGAGCCTTTAACGTACTTTTTTTTGGTTCACACTCAAAACATAACTCTGTACCTGCATCTCTTTTCAATCTTCTTCACAACTTGGTGACCGTGCCAGTGTTCCTTGGCCAACTCGGGATGTATATACACTCTAGTGGTTGCTTAACAACTGCTAGCCTGTTTGATCCCGCACTCAGGCGCGATCGAATATCGGTTTCTAGCGAAGAACGAATTACTTCTAAGGAGACGAAACTGAGGGGGCTCATAAAAAGTGTTCATCGCAAATACGGTCGTAATAGGCCACGGCTGACATATAAACAAGGGAGCTTTGGGTTACGCTATAGTTGAGAGAGGGGGTCGGTAAGACGTCATCAAGCTCCTCGTTAGATCCTGAAGCGTGGCGGCCAGATTCAAAGCTTGTTACCGGGTCAGGGCTGAAAAGAAGAATCCGTTTAGTCCATGATGAAGCTCTAACTAGCCGAACTCTGGGCTAGCACGGCAGCGGGGGCGAAGTGGGTGGAAACAAATGATAACATCTTAAACCTTCGCGCGGCAGAGAAGGGAAAGGCCTGAGCGAGGAAGATGGGGGAAGTGGAGAAAAAGTGAGCTGGAAGAAGATCCCGATCCAGCGCTCACGATGGCAGGGAAATGGTGAGGGGGGGGGGGCGAAACGAAATAAGAGGCAGCACCAGTTCCCATGAGCAGCGGGAGATTCCTGATCAGGCGTTGCAATGGAAATCGATGCGGCAGTGGTTATCCCTTTAGCCGCGCCTGACTGCACCCGGGTGCTTCTCTGCAGTGCGCGGGAACCCCTCACTCGCGTTTTCTGACGACCCGCTTCTGGCCTCTCTCAGCCGTGCACCTCTTCATCACGTTCTGTACTTTGAATTATTTTTCGCTGACCCCCCTTCGTCTTTCGTTTCTTTAAATGCTCCTTCATAGCCAATATTTTTCCACACGTCTTGTTATTGCCCCTTTTCTATGGTACCGTAAGATTGGTATACCCTTTTTTTTCTTTTTCGATGTCTTTTTCTACACTAGATCCTTGCTGTAGCACCCACCGCTCCATTAGTTTCTCCGTTGGGTCAGTATCGGCGAACCTCTTTCCCGAGCTCCTTAACTCCCTCTCTTTATTGTAGCTACCATCAGTTGCGTTTTCTTGCACCAGCCGCTGCCACTCAAGGCACCGGATGTGATGGTGGTGGTGGTTAGAAGAAAAGAAGGTGCCTAATTTCTGCTGACCCGTAAGGAGCATGGCGCACTGCCTCCATCTCTGACGAAGGCCTTCAGCTGTGACGAAGGCCTCCATTCAGTGACGAAGGCCTCCGTTCAGTGACGAAGGCCTCCATGCACCGCGTGCTCGGCACATTTCAAGGTCTTACCCTTCCCATAATATTTTTATGGTCGTACGCTGGCCAGCCTAACAATTTATAGCTCCTTTTAGCACATCTGTAACGCAGAGGTGATGGATGCATAGCTAGGGTTCTTAGTGTGAACTCGTCTGTGCGACCACCTGTTTACTTGAAGTCCTTTGGAAGTTTGCGCTCTTTCCTTTCTCCTAATTGTCTATTTTCTGCTATTTCACTTTTTCGCGCAAGTAGGTAATGTATTCGTATTTCATCAATTTCCCCTGTCTCTAACTACAAAGTTTTTTGCTCGTCAGGTACTTCTAAAAGTATGTACTACGAGGAGGAGGACTGGGAGAAACGAGAGGCAGCCAAGTTAACCAGACGCGCATCCGGTTTTCTGCCCTGCACTGGAGAGAAGCGACGTGAGGACTTAAAGAAAAGAAAGAAAATATAGGTGAGAGAGCATCGTCAGGGTGTGCCTGTCCACTGCACGCTTAGAAGCGGTCACTAGTCTGGTCAAATATTTTACGAAAGACCCGTAGTATACCTGTGAGCTCGAAAGGCGAGTTTTCATCGCGATCAAGGAAAGAAAAGCGGGATTGGCGGACTGCTGTAACTGATAGAGAAAGGAAGAAAATGAGAAAGCAGGTTTCCTACCGTGGTTTCTCGAAAAATAAAGGGATGCAGTAAATTGCTCATATTTACGCATAAACAAAGACAAGCGAGCAAGACTTGTCAAGATTATTTGAAGCGCTACTTCTAGTTGATCTGAAAACTTGAGCTCATGTAGCATTTCTTGATCTTTTTTTGTATTTCTCCGTGCGTAAATCTGCTGGCGAATATATAATTTTAGGGACTGATATTATATTTGGGGCCAGCATAGTTAGCATTTCGGCATCGCTTGGTCTAGACATTTATTTATTTATTTATTTATTTATTACCCATTTACTTGGTAGTACTGTCAAACCTCAATGGGTAATTACAAGAGCGCAATAACAAAAAAAAGACATACAAGAGTGCTACTTTCCGCACAAAATAATGTGCCGTACAAATGAAACGAGGGTTACAGTAATGTTAAAGGAAAGATGGTTAATTCGACGCACATATCACAAAAAAAAAAACCGTTGCACACTGAAGGAAACAATATATATAAAAAGGTGACAAGTACAAACACTAAAAATGTTGGAGTTCTGGTCAGTAATAAGCAATAAGTGGGTGTAAAAGTGAAACTCATAAATCGAGAAACAAGTGGGCATACAAGTGAAACATCAGTGAAAAAAAAAGTCCGTGAATAATGCGATGACTGTGCGAAAGTTAGATACGATAGATGGACATGAATGTTCTTTTTCGAAAATTCACCCAATGAAAATATTTTTGTGACTGCGTTGGGGAGTTCATTTCATTGATGATGGCTCTAGCAAAAAAAAAAAATAACATCTGAATTTAGAACTTTAAAAAAAAAAAGAAAACAGAAGGGGGAAAAATGTACACACATTGTGCCAATGCCTAAAATAGGTGTCCCTTTGAATGCTCAAGTTATCAGTTTTTTTTATGGTAATGACACAATGAATAAAAAAAAATGTCTTTCAAGTGGCATTCTAAATTCTAGCGCAGTCAGATTTAAAATTTCGCTAAGTGCTGTGAAAGAGTCATGCCGCTGATATTTATTATAGAAAAAACCTTAATGTGAGGCGTTGAATGTTATCTAGTTTGGGTTTATTTGTTACCGTTCAAGGTCGCTGTAATATATTCAATATTTTGGCATAGTCGAAAATTGGTCTGATTGAAGTTTTGCATGGCAGAATTTCAATTTTAGGAGGGACGCTATGAATGCGCCTTCTAGTAGTTTCACGACATGGCACTTATGTAATCAATACGAATATTCTATTTTAGGTAGGGTGCAATGGTAACACGAAGATATTTATGCGCTAAAACTCTCATTAAAACGGTGTAGTCAATAGAGTAGGTATAATGAATGGTTTTCCTCTTTCTTGTAACTGACATGACAACCACATTTTAGGGCTTAGTCCCGTTTGCCAACTGACGCAGCACGTTTTAATCTTTTGGAAATTCATTCGCAAAAGAGTTTCGTCACGGGGAGCTTTGATTTTATTATGTAGGACACAATCGTCAGCTAGGAACCACATGGGTATTGTAATATTGTTTAAGATATCGTTAATGAATATTAAAAAGAGCAGTGGACCCAACACACTATCTTGGGGTACTTCAGACAGTATATTAAAGGATCAAAGCAGTAGGTAGCATGAAGACCATGTAGTAATCAACAAATTTTTGAAAGCTTGATCAAGCTTTTGGAGCAGTTTTGGGTGAGAAACTTTGTAAAAAGCTCTGGCGAAGTTAAGGTGTATGCTTCTTTGTGTTTGTTAAAGGAACTTGAAAGATCACGATTTAACTCAACGAGCGTAGTTCCTGTCGAATGCTGCTTGTGAAAACCATGTCGACAATGACCTAGGATATTTAAATCATCCATATATGTCAAGAATATTTTGCAGAAAATGATTTCAAGTAATTTGAAACATTTACTTAAGAAAAAATTGACAGATTTCACGTACAGTGGGAATAAATGCTATGAGAAGCACGAATGAGGAAGGGTGATGGCTCACATTAAAATTAGCACAACGTTAAGAGGAGGAGGTAAATTATGCCGTACATGACTTCCATTTCAGGATTATCATGTTTGGACGTTTCATTTACCTTCGTCATCTATTAACGTCACCTGATGCCAACTTTGGCACATATGAAGCTAGCTAAACGGCCGCGAGCGTGCTATGAGCGTAGTACGTAGTCATGTTTTACATGAAATCTGTATCATGACTATTATATTTGGACGTGCCATTTACATTCATCGTTCATTCACGTCACGTAATACCAAGTCTGGTATATGTGGAATTAGTGAAACGGCCGCGAGAACGCTATGAGCGTAGCATGTAGTCATGTTTTAAATGAAACGCATATTATGATTATCAGGTTAGGACGTGTCATTTACCTTCGTCGTCTATTCACTTTCCGTGGTACCAAATTTGGTACATGAGAAGTGAGCGCAACGGTGGCGAGCGCGTCATGAAGGACCCAATATAGTCCGACGCGACGTTGACGCACGCGCAGGCTGAATGCAGCGACGCCACGCTATAGCACAACGTGAGCATACTATAGTGTGACACCAAGCGGGACTGGCGCGACCAGCGTCCGTCGGCGCGGCCCGGTGGCAACCGGTGCGAAATGCGACATGCTGCATTTCGTGCCGACGATGTTACTTGGCACCGCGTCAGCCTCTCTTCGTGACGGAGGACGCCGTCTGCGCTCAAACGCGCATGCGTCAATGCAACGCAGCGCGGTGCACGCCTGCAAGTATACGGCATGCAGATCCACAATGAAGTTCAGTGGGCAGATCCACTGATCTATACTAGGGCAATATCGGTGCCTGGCGTGGCATCGCCAGCGTGACGCGATAAAACGAACGTCAGCACGCACGCGCGCCTGCTCACGCCGAAGTATATTGGCGGGTTGAGTGTGGCGTGTAATTATGTTCTTACATGACACGCGTCTCATGATTATCGTGTTTGCACCAGTCACATACCTTCCTCTTCCATTCACGTGACCTAATACCAAATTTTGGCATATGTGAAGGTAGCGAAACGGCCGCGAACGCATCATGAGTGTGGCATGTAGTCATGTTGTTACATCACATGCTTGTCATGATCATCATGTTTGAACGTGTCATTTACCTATGTCGTCCATTCGCGTCGCATAATACCGATTTGTTACATGTAAAGCTAGCGAAACAACTGCGAGCGTATCATGAGCGTAGCATGTAGTCATGATTTTACATGACATGCATCTCATGATTATCATGTTAGCACCAGTAACATACCTTCGTCCTCCATTTACGTCCCGTAATACCGAACTTAGTTCATGAGAAGCTAGCAAAATGGCCGCGAGTGCATCATGAGCATAGCTGTAGTGATGTTGTTACATGACACGCATCTCATGATTATCATGTTTGCACCAGTCACACATCTTCGTCATCCATTCACGTACTGTAATACCGAATTCAATATATGTGACGCTAACAAAATGGCCGTGAGCGCATCATGAACGTGGCATGTAATCATGTTGTTACACTACACGCATGTCATGATTTTGATATGGGTCTGTCGCTTGTGTTCGCCATGCAGTCATGGCATACCATACCAGTTTTGCAACATATCATGTGAACGAAACCACCACAAGAGCAGCAAGATCATAACATGTAAATCATGACATTTATGACATACATATCATAATTTCAATGTTATGACTGGTCACTTATGTTCTTCTTACAGTCATGTTCTCTTATACCAAGTTTGGTATAGATACCATTATCCAAACGTCCAGGAGAGCTAAATGTTTTAGGCGGCTAGATAGATAGATAGATAGATAGATAGATAGATAGATAGATAGATAGATAGATAGACAGATAGATAGATAGATAGATAGATAGATAGATAGATTGATTGATAAATTGATTGATTGATAGATTGATAGATTGATAGATAGATAGATAGACAGACAGACAGACAGACAGACAGACAGACAGACAGACAGACAGACAGACAGACAGACAGACAGACAGACAGACAGACAGACAGACAGACAGATAGATAGATAGATAGATAGATAGATAGATAGATAGATAGATAGATAGATAGATAGATAGATAGATAGATAGATAGATAGATAGATAGATAGATAGATACGCTCAAAGTCTCCGAAGTTCGCCAAGAAATGCTTCGCATTTAATAGGTTCATAGTTACTAACATTCAAATTATTACCACCTTAAATAGGCACAATTTTGCACATTTACAAGTGAATGGGAAGCAACAAGAATGTATTGTAGTCTCATAGATCCCGGTAAGGTGATCTCGGCATACCTGCAGACAACTCGGCGTACCTACATAAAAACTTGTTAAGAATGTTATCGGCACCAGTACTCCTTTTGCTATCAATTTTCAATAAGATACCTACAAACCCCTTTTGTTTATATCAATATCATTCATAGGAGATTGATTGAAAATGACACCAAACTTAAAAACACCAGGGGACCCAAAACACTACCTTGGGTTACTGCAGTTAGTACCTGTGAAGGTTCAGAGTGATGGTTTCAAGCACAACATACCGTTTTCTACAGGAAAAGTAGGATAAAAGGTATGGTTGCAAATTCGTCCTACTTTATTCATGATTACAGCTATATGAACATATCTGTTTAAATTCACGTGAAAGCAGGAAATGTGTGATCTACCTACAAAGTAGTGTCGTGATAGGCGTTTACTTCCATTTCTAGGCAGCTAACCGATTACAACAAGGCTTCTTAATATGTGTGTGTTTGAGAACCAAGAGCTGGGGCATTGCCAATTATTGTGACATATAAGCACATATGCGTGCAGTTCTACAGGCGGTACAGATGCAATGAAGTATACACACATTCCTAAAACAAGTTTTCCTTTGAAGGGCGACGACCGACGTGACTAGAGTTTGAAGGGTTCGAGCCGTCTGCCTAGAGGAATGGGAACCGCTGATGGAAACCTAGAAAATTCATTAGTGGGCAAACAATACAAAATTGGCCCCGTATCTGCATGTTAATCTGCAAATGTCGTCGAAAGACGGTAGTCTTGCGTGTGGGGAGAGTGAACAAAACATTTATTTGAGGTTTAGCGCAAGAAAATTGGTGAATAGTATTCTGGAGGCGCTGCGTTAGAGTGCCTCGAACGTGCTGTGGAGACGAACGAGCGCATCAAGTCACGTCATACGTGACACACGAGCGTCATCTGGCAGTTTTCTTGGAAGACGAAGCGCGTGGCTCTTAGATGGGTGTGTGCGTTCGTCTCAGAGGTGATAAAAGGTAGAAGGCAAGGCGACGGGTAGGTGCCACCACCGTCTCGGCCTTTTGGCTAAGATCAAAGTGTAAAGTGTCTCGTCTTAGCAAAGCGTTGGAAACACTCGCCTTTTCGCGCAAGCGTTGCATGGTCAGCGAGCGTGATAAGCGCTGCAATCCTTAAAATTACTTATGTGTGCATGAAGAATGTCCTAGCAGTGAAAGCACAACATAAGGAAATTAATAAAAAAGAAAACATATGATCGCAGTAGGAGCAAGTGAGGAAGTAATCCTTTTGATGTAGGTCAATTCACAGTTTATCAGTAAGTTAACATCCTCCAGGAAAACAGCTCGCAATTTCAAAACTCTGAGTTGCTGAAATGGAGTGAATTGGTGCAAGTACTTTACGAGATCTAACGAGGCTTGACAGGTTGAGTTTACTATTATTCGTATACTAGTTCTTTTCTTTGTATCCCTGGAAGCCCAACACCTTTCGTTTGCTTCAAATGTCCCACATCTGTCACCGTATGGGTTAGTGGCCAAGTCAAGGCAACTCCTATAGCTATTGGTGATCGCTGCGTTCAAACGAAGGCGATGATAGAGCGTGACGAGATGACGAAGAACGTGGTGTGAGATGGAAAACGCAAAGCCCAGATGTATGTACATAACAGCCACAAATATCATTTCAAACATTCTTTTTGCACAAGTTTGTTCAGGTGATTAACTTTTTCACTAGGTATCCAGCCTGCACTCGTGACCGTGCTCTGAAACAAAAGGTTTTAATTGTCCAAAACGAACAACTGCTGACATTTGTTTAAGAGAAAACTCTTTAAGCACGAGTTGCTGGCTGACTTTGACTGAAAATGAAATGAGGTTCGTGTGTACTTACTGTGTTCAAAGTTGCATCTACTTTTCTTTTCGAGGCACCTACACGACCCTTTCGTGCAGCCTGCGGCTGTTTGACATTGTGCGCACCCATTAGTGAATGAAGAAAGGCAAGCATGAAACGTGCTCACCGCACCACTAATGCTAGAGATCTTTGAGGCTCAAATTCACGTGCCTTTTGTCCCTCCTCCTTTGACCTCCTACACACTCGATGTCATTTATGTGCTTAGAAGAGACCCTGGAAGATTTGTTGCTGGTAACGTTGTCCAAACAAAGATCACGTCCGTGTCCTCTCTCCTTGCACGAACTGCTGACCATGGTCTCCTGCCGACGCCGAACATGACATCACTCGCAGAAGGCGTGGCAGCAAATGACGTACAAAGCAAACGCGATCCCTTTTCCGATGTACATCCCACAGCGGTAATACGTAAAGGGAATTATGCGTAGAGTGTGTTTTTGCGTTATCCAAGGAAAACTACAGCAGCAAAAATACTGTACAAAATAACTGGTCCGCAGGCGTTAGACGGAGACGACCCGTTTATTCAGCATGGAGCCAAAGCTGTCCATCCCTAGTGCGTGTTTATCTCCACCTCATCGTCTTCCCCATCCATCAGGCACGCTCCTCAACGCTCCGTTCCGGCGCATTTCGCGGCATCCTCCTGGGCGGGCCAAGATTACTTTGATGCTTCGAGGGCGCAAAGTTCTTGCACCGCGCGATTCACTACTGAACCATTGGCTGGACGCGCTGAGCACGCGCGCACTATGCTGCCTCTTCCTGGCAGTAAGGCGATCACTCGGCCTAGCTTCCAGTATGTTGCAGGTGTGTTGTCCTATAACACTAGCACTACAACACCGATCTGTAGTTTGGTTGATAAACGACTTAGACTGTTATGATCTGAACGCAATAGTAGCAGGTAGGCTCGTTTCCACCTTTTCCAAAGTTAATTTAAAATACGTTTGTGATGAAGAGACTTGCGGTTCAGGTCAACTGTTGTGGGAAGCTCCGACAGGTGTGGCATGGAAATGCTGAGCTTCTCTAACAAGAAATGTGATGGACTTAATGAATGGAGCTCATCGGTTTCACTCTCGAGATACGTCAGTGGTATGCTTGAATCTCGCACATCACAGTTGTGAAGACTTCCACGCCAAGGCTGCTGCGTCCCAACGAGCGTTTCGAAGAATTTTTCGTTGAGCGAATAAGACGCTTCCACCTTCCGCCCAACCATGGAGCTCTCTCTACGATGAACTTCCACTGTCTCCGTATCTCGGCCGTGTACTCCCGAAGTGCTGGTAGTGTAGATGCAAATAGTTTTGCGGAGCTGGGGAAGGTTTGAGCGTTGTCGCAGTATACCGTCTAAGAAACTCCTCGCCAGGCGACGAAACGGCGGAAGGCAAGCAATGTTGCTGCGGCAGTCATGTCTGAGGTTAGTTCCAGATGTACCGCCTCTGTGACTCCACATGAAAAAAGAAGGACGTAGGACTTTTATGAACCATTAGTTAGTTTAACGCACAAGAGCCCACAGTATTCGAGCCCGACATTGATGAATGGACTTGCTTCACTAATTCTCTCGCGATGTAGAGGAGCCATTGGTGCAGACACTGCTTCTACCTTCCATCATTTACAAATCATGCATTTCGAAACTATGTTTCTCACTGTCTGGCGTCCTTTCAGCAGCCAAAAGCGTTCTCGAAGCTCCGTTAATGTTGCTTAAACACCTCTGTGGATAGTGCGCACGTGTGCCGCTAGCACAATAAGGCTGGTGAGCTTATTATCTGCCAGTAGAATGGGATGGCGTATGTCGTGATTAGCACAAAGCTGGTCCAGCCGTCCATCAACACGAAGAAGGCCGTCATTATCCATAAGCAGACAAAGGCGAAGAAAATGAGATGTTGAGGGTAACGGCTGACCCTTGCGCAGCGCAAGAACTTTGTTTGGAAAGGATTGTTCTTCAATGGTCTGCAGCCAATAAAGCTCAGTCTGTAATAACTCTTCCACCGTGATAGGTCCGGATAATTATGGGAGGTGTCGCGAAGTATTACGGGCGAAGCGCTTTATCCATGCGGTGATTCGTAGCAGGCTCGTAATGGAGCTGTAGTCTTCTACGCGCAACATGCATTGACGGACGAAAACACTCGATGTACAAACGGACGTACTTGGCATAGACAGGCCTTGAAAATCGCTTGATTACTCCAATGAAATCTCTGTCATTGTGGTGCAATTCTCGGAATTGATTGCACCTTCAAATTGTTTTTCCTGGCCAGAGAGCCATGTTGGGCCGTGCCACCACATATTAGATTCGATGAGACTAGTATGTCATGCTCCACGAGTAATAACGTCAGCGGGATGGCCCTTGCGGCTACAATAAAACTATTGTGAAAGATTGGTGAATTGTTTCTCCGCAGCCCTATTTGTGACAAAGGTGTCTAGTTTAGCTGATAAATCTCATATCCAGTGGAGTGCCACTAGCGAATCTGTCCAGAAGAACCCTGGAGCGTGTTGAAGAAACCGCGCTTTTTTGACGTAGCAGCTTAGCCGCGTTGCGATGACGCACACGAGGAACTCCAGGCGTGGAAGTGACACCATCTTGATCAGAGTAAGTCTACCTTTGCTGATTAACAGGTGTGTGAAGCAGATGCCAGATTCAGATCTTACACGGGCGTATATGCACGTGCCATACGCTGTTGGACTGGCGTCAGCAAAAGTATGCAGCTCGACAATGAATGACGTCGTCTCTCAGGAACACGTATCGTGGGATGCGGACACACGTTGCGCCATTCAGCTCTGAGCACCACCTGTTCCACTTGACTTGCTCTTCATCTGGAATGATGGCGTCCCACGCAATGCTCTTCTTCCAAAAATTTTGGAATACAATCTTGGCCTTTACGGTAAATGGGCTGACGTATCCCAAGGGGTCGTAAATTCTGGCCACCGTTTGCAGTGCCACGCGTTTGGTCGCAGGCATCGCAGATGCGAATGTAGCAGCATGTTCAGTTGTGAGGAGGTAGCTGTCACCAGAACGTTTTCAAGGAACTCCCAGAATCTTCATCGTGTGACTGTCACCTGCTTCAGCCTAAACTGCACATTTAACACAGAGGAATTGGTTCTTCAAGCTGTCACAATTAGAAGTCCATTTGCGGAGCTCCACGCTGGCCTCCCTGAATATCTGATTTGTTTCTTCATACAGCTTCAATGCCTTCTGCGTGCTCGGTAGCCCTACTAGAAGGTCGTCCACATAGAAGGCCTGTTCTAAGAGGGCTACTGTGGTTGGGTATTTCTGCTTACAAGACAGTAAGTGGTGTTGAAGTGTAGCGGCCAAAAGGAATGGGCTAGATGCGGCTCCGAACGGAACTCTCGTCACTCTCCACGTCATTGTGGGTGGGATGGGCTCTTCCTTGGACGGTAATCTTCTCAGTAGGAGAAGGCGTAACAGGTCTTGGTCTTCAGGCAGAATGAGAAGCTGCAGATATGCTTTTTTTATATCAGCAGAGAGAACCACAGGTTGGCAGCGAAAGTTTAATAGAAGTTGGATTGCGTCTGCCCCCAGTTTTATGCCTTTCGAGAGTACATCGTTAAGGCAAACATGACAAGCTGCATGCGATGATGCGTCAAATACCACGCGAAGCTTCATTGTTACAGCCTCACGACCAACCACGGCGTGATGGGGCATATGGTGGATGTTGGCCTTGAGTAGCTGCTCTTGCGGTACCTTTTCGGCATGACCATCGTTGAAATAAGCTGAAATCGCTTGGTCGTATTTTTCTGGCAGTGATGGCTGCTCTCGGAAATGGTTAATTTGAACTCGCAGTCGACGTTCGGCCAGTCGGCGATTGTTGCTTCCAGACGGTAAACCAGGCGGTTTGGCCATCAGAGGCACTCTATAACGGCCATCTTGCTTGGAGATGCCCTGCTTAAACGCAGACATGTGGGGGTTACTTCCGATGGTCCGCAAACAGGTGGCGTCAATTGAGATTGCATCGATACGCCACATTGACGACACGTCATAATTGTCAGTCGTGACGCACAATGCACTTGTCAAGAATTGGCTGTCGGACTTTATAGGGGCTAGCACCATCCATACGAAGGTGGTTTCGATCGCGGTTATACTTGCACTGATGCGATCGATTTTGCCACTTGACTTGCCAATAGGCGTCCGATCCTATGGGGACACTGATCTCGTCCAGTTGCCACGTACTCGGTTGAAAGTGGTCAGCTACGTTGTACTCCCGTTCGAGAACTAGGTGCGAACTGTTGGAGTCGAGTGGTGGGCTTGTGACAGAGCAAATTTCAGGAAACATTAACGCTCTAAGGTGATTGCAGAATTGTTGAACGGGCTTCGAAGCCGCACGTTGACACACTCGGTGCAGAGTCGCCTTCGTGACTTGGATTCTCTAAAAGTGGCAAGGAGAGCTCTTCTTTTCCCACGACGGAGCACTGAAGCATCCTTGCCAGGTCTTTACGAATGTAGGTGTGCTGACTGCCGCTGTCCAGCAGTACCCGCATGAGAAGTCGGTGTCCTCCAGACCCTACCCAAATTCGACATGTCTGTAACAACACGTGAGTGGGCTTAACGTGACTCTGGGTGGTAGTGACCGTTCGCGTGGTTAATAGGGGTGGTTAAGAGAAGGCTAGAGATTCTGCGTTGGGGTGTGGATCTTCGGCTGGGCGTGATAACACGCAGAGGATGGTCAGGTAGCGTGGCTGGCAGGTACCACACCTAAGATTGCATGACTTCCTGTACATTCTAGCGATGTGGTTTCGTGTTCCACAGCGGAAGCAACCATTGGTGTTCTATAGCCTTGCCCGCTTCTCTTCAGCCGATAGGTTGGCATTGCAAGCAGCGATCATGTCATCCTTGCTGTGGCAGAGTGGGCACGCCAGTCTAACAGGCAAGTTAGACCCCGTTAAGGCGGACGCTGACGGTATGATTTCTGTCCCGTACGTTTCTTCGGATTTGTGGGATTTGGCTTCGTCTTGCCCCACACGACGAGACTGTAACCGGCCTTCCTCCTGGATTTCCACTTGAATGCGGAGAAACGTTAGTAAATCCTTGGCTAGCCGTGTTCGGTCTTCAGGCATTTCGGCTATGCTGAAGGCGCAGTTCAATTCATTGGGTTTCTGTCTGTACATAATGGCGAGATCATCCGGCAGACATTGCATTAAGACATCGTTTAAGACCACATTGTACTGGTTGGGCGCAACTCCTAGGCCTTCCAAGGCACTAACGTGGAACTGCACACTATTGTGCACCAGGCGAAGCCTTCGAACGTCTGACGAGCTTTTCGTAGGGCTTAGCGCAAGGAGATTATCAACATGCTCGTTCACAAGAAGATCCTGGCATCCAAAGCGATCTGTGAGGGTCTTGATTGCGAAGTCATAATATTGTTCTGCTAAACAAATGCCTTCGACAGCTCGCTTTTCGCTCCCAGTTAAGTAAGTGAGGAGGTACTTGAATTTTTCGATGCGCGGTAGCTCGGTATTCTTGTGGATTGTAGCGTCGAAATGGTTCCAAAAGGACAGCCATCCACAGAAACTACCATCAAAAGTTGGTATCTGCAGCTTGGGCAGCTGAACCACACGCGGATGGTGTGCTCTCACCTGCCCTACTGCTTCTCTGGAGCTCTGAAGTTCTAGGTTGCTTGGCCCCGGTCCATCAGCTCGTGACTGACTTGTGGCTGCCTTCTCACGTTCCTGTAGCCAGAACTTAGCTCGTGACACGGCGTAAATAATCTTTGCGTTGTACTCGTCTGCTGTTTTCATTTCATGATCCAGGTTTTCTTCATCCCTTGCCGCCAGAATGACGTCGTCGAGCCTCGAAAGCGCTGCTTCTTTATCCTTCAGGAAATATATGTGGCTGGTAACCTGGGCGGCATCAGGTTCTGGGCTAAGCAACCTAGAACTTTCGAGCTCCGTCTAACGCCTGCGGACCAGTTATTTTGTTACAGGTGTCAAGGAAGACAGAGGCCTGGAGGCTAACCGCAGCAGATCCGGGGAGGCTCCCTTCCTTTGGAACCCGCCAGATCTTGGGTCTTGGCGGTGTCTTCGGTCAGCCGGACTGCCCTGAGTTGGTCATCAAGGAGTGCGCTCAGCAGCACACTCTACCACTGCTCTGGCGTGGTTATCCTGAATATTAGATTAGCGCTGTGGACACTAAGTACTTTTGCCTTACTATAGTGTATTGGAGAAGTCTTCACCAAGCTTGCGCAAGGAATCTCTGCTGCAAATTAGTGCTGTATAAATGTGCAAGGTGGCGAAGAATTAAGAAATAAAGGTCCCTTGTTCGTTCCCGCGTTTCGGCACTGTCAGCGATGTCCGAATGAATGTAGTCAAGGCGAGGTTCAAATTTTAAGAAAAACTGTATTGTGCTATGTTACAGGTGAATCGGCAGTGGGTACATGTATACGGAAACTGGACTCGGTGCAGGAGCTCGATCGGATACGTCCGACGCCACTCGCGTCTCGGCTCGCTCTGCGGTGCGTTGCTCTGCGGTCCCGGCTCGAATCTCGGCTCGTTCTCCCTCTCTGGCGATGCGTTGCTATGCGGTCTCGCTCGAAGGCTCACTTTTTGTTTTTTGAATGTTCGTTGAACCAATGGGAGACCACGTCGAGTGGACGCGCTCAGGGCTCGGAGTCCACGTTAACGCAGTGCAGCGTTTCCCAAGCAAGCACGGAGACGCTGCCGGAGAAAAAGGCGCTGCCAGAGAATGAAACGCTGCCGGAGAATTCAGCTGTGCGAACTCGAGTGCCGCTGACACGGCCGTCCCGCAAATTGCGCCTGTCCTCAGGCGTGCGTGTCGTTAGATGGCGATGGTTCCGTAACTTCTAGGAGCGGCTCCTTATATCTACGAAGCTGCTCCACGTTGACGATTTTTTGGTTGATCATGCCCGGTGTGTGGGGTACTCTTTGGATCTCGGCCCTGTTTCCTCCGACGAGGGCCGTTATCTCGAACGGACCTTCATATCGAGGGTCTAATGTGCCTCGAGCGCTCAACTCAAGCAGGTCGAGGTCCCCCGTTATGAACCTCGGAGTTGGCCGCTTCTTGTCGTATCGGACCGTTGTTTTGCGCTGACTCTGCAGTAGCCTCTCTCTTGTCTCCGCACGTCCCCTTGCCAAGTCGTGTAGTCTATGAGACTCGTCGATGTCTCCCTCGACTGAGGCGAGGTTGAGCTCTCCTGGCAGTTTTGGGTCGTAGCCGTGCATGAGTTGAAATGGGCTGTGGCCACTGTGACGATGCTTCGTGGCGTTGATTGCTAGCGTTGCTCGGGGTAGTTCCTTCTGCCATTTGTCCTTGTTGTTTAGCATTTTGCGTAGCACCTGTTTCAATGTTCCTACCATTCGCTCGATCAGTCCGTTTGATTGTGGCCAGTACGGTGGGGAGTTCTGATGAGCAATTCCCAGTCTGCGATGGAATTGGTTGGTTTTCTTGTTCACGAATCCCTTGGCTTGGTCCGTAATAATGACGCTGGGAATTCCAAATCGCGGAATCCACCGGTTTGTCATGAAGTCAAGGTAGTGCGTCGACGAAGTGCTCGGTACGGTCACGGCGTCCATGTATCTCGTGGCGTGGTCGATACACACGAGGATGTGGTCTCCCTTCTCGTTTAGCGGACCCATGTCATCCAGAGATATCACCTCATTTGGCTCAGTAGGATTATCGCGTGGGATGAGGCAACCTTCATTCCGTGTCGTGCGGGCGTTGATAGTCTGGCACGTGTGGCAGGAGTCCACATACTCGCGTATGTCCTTTCTCATCGATGGCCACCAGTACTTTCGCTGGATCAGGTCTCTTGTCTTCTCGACGCCTAGGTGGCCGTTGTTGTCGTGGAAAACGATCATCACACTGCTTTGGAGGGCAGCGGGAATGATCACCCTCCGACGGACCCGTCCTCCCTCGAGAGATTTCTTCACCAGTATGTCGTTTTCGATCTCGTAGTCTGAAGATTTGTGCTTGGTCTCCTCCCGAAATCTCTTGCAGTCAGTATCCCTCTCCTGAAACTCGCGTAGGCGACTGTCAAAATGGTTGATTGGGCGAGTTGGTGATACATGACTAATTATGAAATGGAAGCGCACAACGTTGAAGCAGACGGAAAGACAGGGACAAGCGCTAACTACCAACTGAAAGTTTATTCGGAAAAAATATGAAATATATACTAAAAGATGATACAGTGTCAAGGCACATACGATAACACCAAAGCATAGACCAAAAATGGCAACACCGATAGAATATCTTAGTGCGTCAGCCCTACCTTACCATCGCTTACTGTGCTTTACATTGATTAGTTAACTTCTACGGCATCTGCTAATGTTTAAAAACGCTAGCTCCTTATCGGACAAAGCGATTGATGGTTTGCTGACGCAAGCCCCGTGTTCCGCTATGTGTGCTGCTTCAATTATAAGCCTTGTGCGCTCATCTTTGTGCTTTTGGAGAACTACTGTCTTATCAAATTGTACTTCACAGCCACATCTAGTGACATGCTGGGCAAGATAACCATCATTGCCGCTACGAACATTGCACGCATGCTCACGCAACCTGTCGTTGAGGCATCTTCCAGTTTGCCCAATATAACAGGCACCGCACGAAAGTATGATCATGTAAACTACGTCACTAATGCAGTTGACAAAACGGTTCCTGTGCTTTGTTTTACACCGCTGTTCCCTGTGTCTAGCGCCACATGTCAGTCTAGCCAGCTGAGAAAGCTTGTGTGGTGCAGAGGAAACTACACGCACTCCCATGCGCTGCCCCACCTTTTTCAGGCGGTGGGTAACCTGATGCATGTAAGGGACAACAGCTACTCTTTCTCTTTCTTTTTCGTGGGTCCTGTTGTCACGTCCTACTGCACCATGTCCCTGGCCATCTTTAGCTCTCCGTTTTCTACGGATACTTTCGGCCACGGACACCAAGACCGCCTCAGGATACCCTGCTGACTTAAGCCTAGCCACCTGATTGTGGAAGCTGGCCTCCATTGAATGCATACAGGACCGGTCAAGTGCATTAGTGAAACACGTACTCACTATGCCTCTTTTTACAAGTTTGCTATGAGCCGACGTGTACGGCAGAAGCGGTTTCCCCGCGCGTGGCTGGAATTCCCAGCAGGTATGTTCAGCCCTAAACGTAAGCCTGAGATCCAAAAACCTGATTGACGAGTTTTCCGGCATTTCATGGGTCAATACAAGTGGACCAAGGTATTTCTTAAAGAGAGACAACACATTATTGGCATGAGACACAAAACCTCGAGGATCACACTTCATTATGACTAAAAAATCATCAACAAATCGAAACACTTTCTTCGCTGCAGTGCTCACTAATTCTTGATTAACGGCCCTGTCCATTTTCGCCAACAACAAATCACTCAAAATTGGGGCCAGACACGACCCAATCGACACGCCCTGTTTCTGAAGATACACGTTGTCATTCCACTCTACATATGTGGAGTTGAGATACATGCCCAATAAGTCTAAAAAACCACGCGCACTCATTCCTGTGCTGTTCTGAAATGACACTCCACCGAATTGGTCAATGCATTCTTCAATACAAGTGAGCAACGCATCATGAGGTAAAGAATAGTAAAGATCTTTAACATCTATTGAGAATGCCATGAGACCTGTGTTAAACTCTTGTCGGAAAAATTCGATTACTTCATCCGACTTCTTAATTAAAAATGGGTCATTAATGGCGAAAAGCTTCATCTTATCTTGCAAAAACACGCCTACATTCTTTTGCCAGGAACCACACTCAGATACTATAACTCTAAAAGGTACATCAGGCTTATGTGTCTTAGCTGAGAAGAATAAGTTCAACGAAAGTTTATCGCACCTATCGAACTTTTTCACTAAGCCTTCTAAATTGAGTTCTCGGCACAGGTCCTTTGCTCTTGCCTTCACTTTTCGCATATATATATATTGGGCATATATATATTGGGCATATATATTGGGCATATCGTTATATTGGGCAAACTGGAAGATGCCTCAACGACAGGTTGCGTGAGCATGCGTGCAATGTTCGTAGCGGCAATGATGGTTATCTTGCCCAGCATGTCACTAGATGTGGCTGTGAAGTACAATTTGATAAGACAGTAGTTCTCCAAAAGCACAAAGATGAGCGCACAAGGCTTATAATTGAAGCAGCACACATAGCGGAACACGGGGCTTGCGTCAGCAAACCATCAATCGCTTTGTCCGATAAGGAGCTAGCGTTTTTAAACATTAGCAGATGCCGTAGAAGTTAACTAATCAATGTAAAGCACAGTAAGCGATGGTAAGGTAGGGCTGACGCACTAAGATATTCTATCGGTGTTGCCATTTTTGGTCTATGCTTTGGTGTTATCGTATGTGCCTTGACACTGTATCATCTTTTAGTATATATTTCATATTTTTTCCGAATAAACTTTCAGTTGGTAGTTAGCGCTTGTCCCTGTCTTTCCGTCTGCTTCAACGTTGTGCGCTTCCATTTCATAATTAGGCGACTGTGTTTGCCGACCACTACTGCGTAGCAGTGGAGGTCTCGGGTCGAAACGCCCTGGTCGAAAGCCTCTGCAGATTCCGACTGCCTCGAGAGTGCGTCAGCAGCGGAGTTCTGGCGTCCTGGCTTGTGCTTGACGTCGAAGGTGTACTCTGCTAAGTCGAGCGTCCACCTCGCAAATCTGTGGTTGCTGGCTCCCTTCTGGACGAGGTATGACAAGCTGAAGTTGTCCGTGAACACTGTAAAACGAGGGCCTCCTCTCAGGTAGACCGAAAACTTCTCAGTGATCGCCCAGTGGAGCGCCATGCACTCCAGCATATTAGAGTGTAGACCACGATCGTGCTCGTTTAGTGATCTGCTTGCGTACTATATGATTCGCTCCTTTCCGTCTTGAGTTAGAGAAAGCACCGCACCCAGCCCGGTTTGCGAAGCGTCGACGTGAACGTTAGTTGGGCAGTCTGGGCGGAAGCTCGCCAAAATCGGTGGGTTCTTCAAGGCGTGTATTATGGCGTTGACGGTTGCTTCATGAGCGTCAGTCCATACGAAAGGAACGTCCTTCGCCAGAAGGCGCCGTAGCTTGTGCGTGACCTTTGCAAACTCCGGTATGAACTTTCGGTAGTGGTTAGCGAACTGCAGGAAGGAGTACAGCTTCTTTGCGTTGCGATGCGGCTCGAACTTCTCGACCGCGGCAACTCTGGATTCGTCCAGTGTTCGTCCTTCGGCGGAGATCACGTAACCCAGGAAAGATACTTTGTCTCTAATCAACTGGCATTTCCGGAGATCCATCTTCAAGCCGTTGATCACGACTCTCCTGAGTGCTTCGTTCAGCAAATCCAAAGCCTCCTTCACTGTTGTGGCTCCCTGCCCGACATCGTCCATGTACGTAGCTGTCCTAGGTAAGCCATCGAACGTGCGACGCATGACTCTTTGCATGGTCTGAGGGGCCTTTCAAAACCCAAAGGCCACTCTAAGGTATTCGTACTTTCTGTCTGGAATGACGAATGCGGTCTTGTGTACGTCGTCCGGCTTCATTCGTATAGTCAGAAATGCCGTCTTCACGTCCAACACAGTGAAGTAAGCCGATCCATCGCGCATGACATCGTCAATAACGTCTTCCATGACGGGCATTGGATAAGAAGGGTTGATGGTTTTCTCGTTGAGCTTGCGATAGTCGTGTACCATTCTTCGTGGAGTCGTCGGGTGGTGCGGTTGGTCGACGACTATCGTTGGGGCACCGTACTCGCTTTCGCTCGGCCTTATGATGCCCTTGGAGAGGTAGTCATTCACCTGTTCTCGGATGAACTTGCGATCAGCCGGTGAGCACCTGTACGGCCTCGATGACACTGGTATATTGTCTCTGAGTTCGATGCTGTGCTCGATGTATGGACACACGCCCAAAGTGTCGCCTTTGGAAGTGAACGCTTGGTGATGCCTTAACAGAATTGCGTAAAGTTGTTGCCTCTCTGCCTCAGTGGCATCCTTCGTTATCTTCCGTGTGGCGTCTTCGACTAGACTCGTGAAGTCTTCGTCGGGTGCGGGACATTTCGTGTTGAGGCGCACGTACCCTTCGTCTTTGGAAACACTCTCGTCCGATTGCCGGCAGAACGTCGCAATAAGCGTTTCCCCGGTGCGGTGTGGTGTGCCTTGTTTCGGGGGTGGCACTTCAGACGATGAAAATTTTCTGGAGGGCTCGACTGGAACGATAGTCACATCGTTTGACGTGGGAAACGTTACGTCGACGTTCGCGACTCGTCGCCAGTCTGATCCTAGAATCAGGTCGATGCCGCTGGGCAGTTCCGTTACCACGACGTCTTCGAGTCACACATTCGTGGTGCCCAGTGTCACATCAAGCGTTGCAGCGAGAGTTGGGCATATGCTGCGGTTGAGAACTTCAATGTTCTCGCGAGATACCCATGCGTGCGTGGGAATGTCGTCCGTCAAGGCATTGGCACTCATGATGGATAAGTTGGCGCCACTGTCAATGCACACGCGGACGGGTTGGTTGTTAGCAGTACCGGACACTATTGGTAATGTGCCGCCCGTCGAATGCAAAAAACAGTTCGCTTGCCTAGGTGACGTAGTCCCTGTTTCGTGGCTGCTATTGTCCCTCTTCGCTCGTTTCTCGTCCGCTCTGATCGTTGCTGGCGTTTTCGGCTTTCTGCAATCACGGGACAGGTGACCGATGTCGCCGCAGTTGAAGCACGAACGAGCAGAGATGGGCCGCGGGTGTGGAGCTCCCGAGAAATCGCTGCGCGGGTTGGCCTTCGGCAAGTTGGCAGAGCTGCTGGCTGGCACCCGCTGGTTCGAACCCTGACCGCGGCTTGCTGTAGACGATGATGGTTTCTTGTCGTTCTCGGCACACACGGTCGTGCGACGCCTCGCGTCGAGCAAAGCCGCTCTGTCAATGAGTTCGGTTACTGTGCCACACAGCTGCGCTGCGAGTGGGTTGGCCCATGTGTCGTCCTCGATGCCGCTGAGAATGAGCGAAATACGTTCTTCCTCTGCTAAACGGTACGGCGCTTTGTTCAGAATGGCGTTCTTCGAGTACATGTACTCGACGATGGTCTCGTGGCTCTGAAGGCGTCGCTTCGTCTGCAGTTCGAGAAACTCCTGCATTGTCAGCTTTCGTTTGAATCGGAGAATGAGCGCTTCCTTCCATTGCTCCCAGGTGTCATACTGTGAGCCGTAGGCGCTGTGCCAATCCTTGGCAGATCCCGTCAAGCGGCTTGCTGCTGTCACCAACGTCAGCGATGGCGTCCAGTGGGCGAGCGCTGCGATTCTCTCCACTTGCGTAATCCATTCGTGAGCACTTTGTTGCGGCGTCCCATCGAACAAGGGGATTGAGGATGACGTGTCGCTTGTGGAATGAATCTGGATCGGGCTCGTCGTCGGTGGACCTCTCGACAGCATGTTGGCGAGCAGGGCTTGTGTGTTCACGAGCACGGCGAGGATCTGGGCCATGGAAGGTTCTCCCTCGTGCGTTGAAACGGTCGGCGCGGCGGGGCGTGCCGCGTCTTGGTTGGTGCCGTCGTTCAGTGACGGTGGCCGCGTCGAACGAGAGGACATGGTTATGTCAGCAGGGACGGAATGGTGCAGCCCGAGGGTTGGAGTCGTCACCCGTTCCGTTGGCAGTGAATCGTTCTGATGGGCTTCGTGCAATGCCTCACATTCACTCGTGGTCGCACGGTTAAGCTGGGCTCGCAGGCTGCTCAGTTCAGCGCAAAGCCTCGCGTTGTCGGCGGACAGCGTCTCCAGGTGCGCCTGCTTGTCGTCGTCGTAGGCAGCCTGGTCCTTCGTTGACGAGTCCGTCGGCTCTAGGGTTTGGCGAGTGATGTTGTCGCGAATGATTCTTGCGATAGCTCGTCCTTTCGTCCGGAGCACCGTAGACCTCGTGCTCTCAGCTCGTCGACAAGTTGCTTTTTCGTTGCATTGGCCATCGTGCTGTGGTCGAGGGTCGTGAACACGCTTTCCGAGACGATGTACGGCGACGATGTACGGCGAGTCCCGAGACGATGTACGGCGCGGCGTCGCTCCTTCTCGTGGTGTCGTTTCCTCCTCCGCATGTAGCTCGGTCGATTCACATCCTGTCGACTGCGCCATGTCAGCGATGTCCGAATGAATGTAGTCAAGGCGAGGTTCAAATTTTAAGAAAAACTGTATTGTGCTATGTTACAGGTGAATCGGCAGTGGTTACATGTTTAAGGAAACTGGACTCGGTGCAGGAGCTCGATCGGATGCGTCCGACGCCACTCGCGTCTCGGCTCGCTCTGCGGTGCGTTGCTCTGCGGTCCCGGCTCGAATCTCGGCTCGTTCTCCCTCTCTGGCGATGCATTGCTATGTGGTCTCGCTCGAAGGCTCACTTTTTGTTTTTTGAATGTTCGTTGAACCAATGGGCAACCGCGTCGAGTGGACGCGCTCAGGGCTCGGAGTCCACGTTGACGCAGTACAGCGTTTCCCGAGCAAGCACGGAGACGCTGCCGGAGAAGGAGGCGCTGCCGGGGAATGAAACGCTGCCGGAGAATTCAGCTGTGCGAACTCGAGTGCCGCTGAAAGGCACCAAATGTAACAAAATAACTGGTATGCAGGCGTTAGACCGAGATGACTCTTTGTTCAGCATGGAGCTAAAGCCGTCCATCCCTAGCGCGTGCCTATCTCCACCTCGCCGTCTTCCCCATCCATCGCGCACGCTCCTCGATGCTCTGTACCGGCGCATTTTGCAACAAATACACTCAGTTTCCCACAAGGGCCATATTGTACGTACTCTTTTTATCTTAATTTTCTTCCTTCTTTGTTATTCATAGTTCACAACCGGTTCTTCAGAGTGGCAACGCACACATGGAGCACAACCCCAATCATCGCTTTAATGCACAATTCAAATTGGATATTTACAACACATCAGACCAGCAGCATTTTGTTTCAGCAGAACGGTTTATTCAACGAGTAGGTAAAGAATCATCGTACAAAGCAACGCAATTACTGTGGTATTCTGTGCAAAGCAAGAAATCACAAAATATTGCAATATACCAAAATAAACTTTCATAACATCGTGCTTGCTTTCATTGTAAATCAGACGCTGTCGGTTATGTTTTGTAAAATAGAATATTGTCAAAGATTAACGAGCTCAATCATTCGCTAGCTCTAACGCAATATATGTCAAATGACCCAGTAGGCGACGCGCACTGATATATCAGTGTGAGAAACCCTGACATATTGTTGCCCTATTTGTCACTTTTATGGACATTTAGTCACTGTTATTTCTGCTCATTCTCTTGTTTCAATATTGTTTCTTCCATTGGCTTTATTGGGTTTTCGATCTTATGTGCTTTAAATAAAATGTCGCCTACTTCTGTTTTTCTTTTACTCCTTATCTGCTGATCGATGAGGGAATGCATATTTACTATATACGGGCTCCCATAGGGTATTTTTTCCCTGGCATGAGTTTCTAAACGTTTCAAACGAAGCCATCTGCTAATATACCTGACTAATATTCACCTCTATTTTTATCTATTTCCCTCTCCTTACCTTTCTATCCTTCATACCCCTTCGACAGCCTCAGCACACAGTAGCAAACCGCGCATTCTGATCTGAATAACCTCCATACTTTTCACTTAACATTTATCTCTTTATATTTTTAAAACTCTAGCTTGTATTGAAACCATAGACGATTTATAAGGAGTCAGAAATGAAATCAGGATGGCTTGAAAAAAAAAAGACGCCGGCGAGCCTATCAGATTTAAATAAACAGTCATCTCTCTCTTTCTCTTACTATCTGCCGCAGCACAAAGTAATATCTATACATTATGTATGGTTTGGCTAGACAGCCATCAGGTACTTCTTCGGTGGCATTATTTCTTAAGACGTGTTGCATTAATCCATCTGCTGATATGCTCGACTCATGTCTGCCTATTGGACTACCGCGTCGATTGACTACGACAGGTGACTTAAGCACCTTTTAAAAATTCAGGCTTCACTGTGGTATACTCAATGTAGGTTAGGTACCAGACAATATTTTAGAGGCGAAACAGGGAAGTTTATTGCAAACTGGTAAGAACATTTCAGGTGAGTACAACTGTCTGGTGTAACAAAATTACTTCAGTGGCGTGTACAAACAAGAGAACATAGACAGGATGTAACACACAGCACTTAAAATATTCTCACAGATCACGAATCACTCAAAAAAGCAAAGAGAAAAGAAACGAAAAAAAGTAGCAAACTGGAACAGATTCACATATTACGTACGATAAGAAGCAATTTTTCCCGAGTTAAAACGGCAGTAAAGTAAGTTCAATATTCCAGTTCCGAACTCCAAAAAACGTGAATGCCACCTTCTGATAAATGCTTCTTCACCCTGAGTTTTTATCTGTTCGGTTAGGTACCGAACCATGATCATTCTAATCTTCTGTAATGCTGGATATGCAGCTCGTTGGGGTCGTCGCCGTGCTTCGGCCATACAGCGGCGACGCCAGAAGACGAACATTGTGACGTACAGTACGAGTTGTTCAAATAAGCCCCTTCTGCGCTGTTGGCTCGAAGGAATTGACACCCCGAATTGACGACGTACGACGTGCCTCACGCCTTTGGCCGTTACGCATTCAAACATCGTGTGGCGGATCGTTTCTCTTTTCCCGCAGTTGGGGCAGTGGTCATTGAGAACGACGCCCCACTTAAACAGTCTCTGACGAGTGGGCAATGCGTCCCATTGTTGCAGCCAATCAAATTCTCTAACTATTTTCGGTACGTGGTTGTTGAGCCATTTCTTTCAATTGCTGGGCCTCCATCTCTGTTTTTCCTCGTCAGTAATCGAGCGAATGATTAACATTTCGCAAATGCGTGCGGGTGCGAGCTTTGCAAAGTATTCTTCGATGGCGTCGCCGTCAACGGAACGCTTGAGGCCCTCTGCTGCCTTATAAAAGGCATGTGGGTGTTCTGCTTGAGGTCCCTGGTAGCTTTCCGACGTGAATGCGGCTCCAAGAGTTCCGGTCCAATATAGCAATAAGCTACGGCCAGGTTAGCCATTGTCCTGAAACAATTTGTGAACTGTTTTAGCTGCAAGTGCCTTTGTGAATGTCGCAACATCTGGCCGACTGAGTTCTCCACAATGTTTTGGGAGCATCAGGAACATTTGTTGAACTTTTGGTGTCTTCTTGTCCCCTAGGAAGGCTGCAAACAATGACACAAGGCGGCTCGCAAAAAGTTTGGGTATGAATGCAATGTGCCCGATATAAAAAACATATGCATATGCTTTGGTTTTCACCACCGTGACTTTGACGTCAAGTGACAAATTGAAGTCAGTGGCATACGCGAAAACCTGCGTGGCTCGATGTACGGCGTCCTCCCATTTTTTTTTTTCGTCACCTCCCTGTCTTGAAAGGATATCCTGAGGACTTTTACGGCATCCACGTATTGAATACCACCCGGCAAAGAGCCATGGAAGCTAACGAAACGAAGGGCTTTGCTTTTCTCCGCATTCAGGAAAGCACCTGATAAACTGGCATACTCTTCGAACAGCTCCGAGAAAGCGCGGTAACTGGCTTGGTTTCGCACGAACACAGAAATGTCATCCGCATAAGTGGTGATGCTAACTGACTCCAGACCTGTCAAAGGAAAGCCCTGAATATTAGGGCACTTTGCCACTTTTCTAAGGAGAGGATCTATGGAAAGAACAAAGAGCACCGGTGCGATTGGGCATCCCTGGCGAACACCTCTTGTTACTGCAAAGCTCGCTTTCTCCACGTCGTTGATGAGAAGTCGGCTGGTCATGTTGGTGTATAGAAGCTTTATACAGCGAATGTACTCCTCAGGCAAACCAAACATTCTAAGTACGCAGTATAGGTAGTCATGTTCGACCCTGTCAAAGGCCTTATCTTGATCCAATGACACGAAAGCCCCGGTAACGTTTTTGGCGTTGGCATAGTAGAACAAATCTCTTATCAGAATAAGTGTTTGAAAAATTGACTGACCCAGCACTGCACAAGTTTGCGTGGGTGACACTATATCGGGCAGAAAAGGTTTTAGTCTCAAGCCAAGCATCGTAGCGACGAGTTTGTAGTCCGTGTTAAGGAGGGTAATCGGCCTCCATGACCATGGATCGTCAAGATCCATGACCTCCTTTGGCAGCAAGACTACACGGCCCTCACTGAAAGACCTCGGCTTTTGCTCATCGACAATGAACGCGTTAACCATGTCAGTAAGTGCGTCACCTAGGACGTCGAAAGTTATGTAAAGGTTATGTCGAAAGTTATGTAAAACCCCGTCAGTATTCCGTCACAGCCATGGAGCCATGGTAGTGTTAATTTTCCTCAAGGCTTCCCAAACTTCATCTTTCGTCGCCTCAGCGCAGAGCATAGCAGACGCCTCAGGACACAGCGTGGGCGACCCTTCGCACAATTCTGCGATTCTTTGCTGCTGGTTGCTGTCTTTGGAGCGATTATCTGCAGAGCAGAGCCTTTCAAAATGCGCCCTAAAGACCTCTTCGATTGATTTGATATCTGTGACGATGCTCCCACACTCTGCCCATGCTGCACCAATAATACTGGGCTGGTGTTTCCTTACCCCTACTCGCTGTGCGTATGCTAAGTTACCTAGTTCATCCGTAGGCAGGTGCAGTTCCTCTGCGCGCTTAAAAGCCCCGGAACTTGCCCTCAACAAGAGGCCGTATTTAGCCTTTTTGGCCCCAATGTACTCTTGAATTGAGCCGGTCAGATTGATATTACCTGCGCGCTCAACGATTTGAATACGCCTCAATGTTTCATTCATTTGAGATGTTAGACGTGCATGGCGTATTTTCCCAGCCTCTTGCGCAATCTTATGCCATCTGGCCTTCAAGAAATCCCATGCTGTCGGCGTAATTTGCGGTGTGTCTTCCAAAGACGCATAGATATTCATGCGCATTTCAGATACCGAAACTTCATCATTTAAAATTGATGAATTCATTCGCCACAACTTGGAGCAATGCCTTCCCAGCTTGGCCTTCAAGGTGAAGAGCACTGGCATGTGGTCGCTGAGCTTGCGTTGCCCAGGCGCTAAAGATGTGACATCGCATGTCTCTAAATTTTCAACGAGCTCGTTAGGGATATAGACTCTGTCAATTATGCTCTGAAACGTGCCCTGAACGCACGTGGCTCCAAAGGAGTTCCCGTGAAGCGTTGTCCATGCATCGACTAGCTTCAACTCTCTACATATTTTCTGCAAATCTTTCGAATGGTAGGTTCTTTCTCTTTGACTAGGGCCTTGAACATCTCGAATTGAATTAAAAACACAGTTGAAATCACTTAACAATACGCACGGTGCTGAATTTAGCAGGAATGACCTGGCACCTCTAAAAAAGTCATTGGCTAGAGACCTATCCACGGGCGCGTAAAAGTTGGTGAATTGGATTTTCTGGTCGTTTATCCACATGTCCAGCGCAATAACACGGCCTTCTGCATCGAAGAGGCAATGCGCACCCCGCCTGAACCTCGGATTGAGAAACACGACACCGGTGCCACGCGACTGCGTCTGCGTTAAGAAGAACAAGGCTTCAACCGAAAATCTAGCACGGAAGGTCATGATATTGTGCCGCGTTCGAAAGTTGGTCTCTTGCAGAAAAAGCACGTCGACCCCGAGCGAGCGCACAAGGTTCATTATCTCCTGTTGTTTTACAATATCTTTGAAACCACGAACATAGAAATTCATGAAAGATAGCCTATTCATTTGAAATAAATTTAGGGGAAACCAAACAATCGTTTTCCCCCTTTTTTTTAACAGCGATGCGTAAGGGAACGGCAAGGCCTCTCCTGTGTCAAGCGGCAGAGGATGAATTTAACGTGATGATACTCGAAGGACTGGCGCTGAGATTTACTCATGCGCACAGATAGAACAGACCCCGTAAGCAACACCAATAATAACAGAAATAGTACACGCAGCATGCAACGTAACTCACATGATGCAATTACTATAACAGGGCATAGCCACCACAGCATAGAGCTCACAAATCGGCACATGAAGGTTTCATCGTGAATGACAATAACATATGGAATACTAAACAGTTTTCATGCATCAGAGACAACAAATGCATAGTGGTTGTACGGCTGGGAAGCAAGCATTGCGACGGTAAAGACAACAGGAAGCGGAAAGAATGAATGTGGGCAGCACAAATTAAAAAAAAAATTGAGTCCTCACCCACATCTGGTGATGGATCTCGGTTTGGCGAATCCACTCGGGGCTTTTTGGATGTTCCGGAGGTGGTGACATCACTGCTTGAACTACCAGGCTTGGTGCGGCGCTGAGAGTTTGTGGCTCTAGACAACTTGTCGGGAGAACACGTATTTTCAGGAGACAAAGATACCGGTCGTGAGGCTTGCGAAAATCTGTGACTCCTTAACTTTCGTGATGGTGACCAGCTCCTACGAAGTCTGGATGTCTTGTTGGATGCTTCTTCTTGGGCCTGTACATTGTGTGTGCGAGGCGTGTTAGGTTTCCTTGAAGATGTGGTCTTTACTTCTTTCGTGGGTGTCGTCTTCACGCTATCTTCCAGGCCCACAGGTGGCCGTTCATGGAGCTCGTCACTTGCACTTGTTGCCTCAGAATTGGATTGGATTGGATAAACTTTTATTTGGTCCTCCAAAACACAGATCACTGTGTTGCGGGCAGCTCCCACGTGGGGACTGAGATGCCAAGCTCCTCAGCCGCCTCGCGGGCTTGGTGGACAGCCCAGAGCTGATCTGCCAAGGACGAGCTGCGGATTGCCGCCTCCCATCTGGCAGAGGTGATGTGCGATAAATGAGCGAATTTGGTGCACTGCCAGAGCATGTGTTCTAATGAAGCTATTTCCCCGCAATGTGGACAAAGATTACTTGGGTATAGGTCAGGGTACATGATGTGTAACATTTTCAAAGTAGGGTACATCCGCGTTTGCAAAAGCCCTAATGTAAGTGCTTGGGGCCGGGTTAGATTTTTGTGAGGTGGAGGGAAAATCCTTCTAGACAGGTAGAAATGTTTAGTGAGCTCGTTATATGTTGTAAGAATTTCCCGGTTATCCCCTTCACCGGTAGAACGCATCCCCGGGGAGGCGCGGTTGGAGAGTTCTCGCGCCGCCTCGTGTGCTGCTTCGTTGAGATTGGGAGGGGAATCGTTGATTTGTCCAAGGTGAGCTGGGAATCGTTTCGGCTTCCTTCCAACTTATTTCTTCCGTGCAATCTTCTGGAGAGATGTCCTCTCCATCTACTTGGTATTCCATTCTCAGTTGCAGATACTGGAACGCGCAGAGCGTTGAGTCGCGTTGGCGCTGGGCCGGCGCATCGGCGACAATCGCCTCCATGGTTAGGCCTAAATCCCCCGGTGGCGTTGCCGTGTAAAAATGTCCCAAAAAACGGTTTAAAAGTCCACTAACCGGCACAAAAGTGGTATCTGCTGATTTCTTGAGAACTTAGGCACACGATGAGAGTAAAAACTCGGCGACAAATTTGTGAATACCACAGGAAAGTATTCTTGAAAGCAGGAGCCGATCTTCGCGCGTCCGCACTGGTCGGCACCTAGAGCGTCCTTGTTGCCTCAGAAGGTCGGAGCGGTTTTCCCGGTTGGCCAGCGCTCCGAGATGCTTGGCACGCTTCCTCCAGCGGTGATGCGTTCGAGGATTGTTCAATTTCTGTGGCCTTGAGTTACTCTGATGAAGGCGTAGCAGACGCACTCGGCGTCTCCACAGCGTTGCTGGGATCCTGTGACGACGTTGTGGGAGATGACAACGCTGCGGTGTCCCCAGTCAGCGCAGAAACGTCATTGTCATTCGTTGTGCATGGCGACGCGGCATCAACGCCGCTGGCGCCTTCTGTCTTGGCGTCATAAAATCCTGCGTCTGTTGCGCTGTCTTCATCTCAATAATCTGGAATCTTCTGTGGCCGTGGCTTGGTTTTGCGTTGCAAAACTTCCATGTGCCTGAAGGTTCCGATTTGGGTTGTTCTCTTCGAAGCACTCTCTCCAAGTTCTGGGAATACTTTCAGTGACTGTGAGGTGCTCTGCGCTGCGTCTGCGTATGACTTGGGACAGAAGCAATCTTTCGTCGCGTGGTCCCCATTACAGCGCTTACACTTGGATACACAATCTTCAGATGTATGGCCGAAGGTGCCACATCATTGACAGAAGGGTGTTGTGCAAGTAGCCGCAACATGACCTTCTCTGCTGTAGCGTGCGCACACTCTGTGCATACCACGATACTCGAGCATCACGTGGTGACCTTGAATTGATAGGAAGTTAGGGGCGGGCTTGGCCATCTCGATTCGTACAATGCGGGTACCAGAGTACGTTGATTGATGCCTTTGCAAGGTAACAATTGCGATACCCTTCACTTTTCTGTATGGCTGAAGAGCTGAAATAACTGCGTCAACTGACACGTACGGCGGGAGGCGGAACACTGACTTATACGCTTGGCGCCCCGACTGCCTCAACTTGTACCTTGTGACCTTGTAACTTGAATCCTTGGTTTACCATCAACTTGGTTGCTTGTGCAGCCAACCGAGCCGCAACTAGGAACTTCGAAGCTCCGAGGTGTTGCACGAACAGCACCCCTTCACTCCGCATGACGTCTTCGAGGCCATCGATGATCTCGTCGACGGACGCCGTCCCCTCCGGGACGGTGAAATTGAAGCAGTGCTCCTTGAGCGGGAGCGCCGCTGGCCTTGACGCCATCCTCGCTGGTGCCGGCAGGGGCCGACGACGATGGTATCAGGCCTCAAAAAAAACTGGTTGGCAAAGTCGCGAGTGCACACCCGGCAGCAACACCGCTGGAACGCCGAAGCTCCTTATAGCGGCACCCGTTCATCTCTCGTGGACGTAGTAGTAGTGTGTAACAAGTATCACATTTTGACCTCCAAGGTGGTGCCGGTGAGAGATTTTTTCAGTGCGTGTTTGAACAATAAAAGATAGTGCTCAATGTACATGCCAATGGCTGCTAAAGGGGAATGAGAGACAGGAGAATTTGGCTTTCAGTTAACGCGCACGCCGCGAATTTTTTATTGTTCAACAACGCACAGAAGACAAGGAAGGGTTGCTACGTTATACTCGCTGGGCGTAACCTTTTAGGTTTTAAAAAGGTTTAGCGAACGTTGGGCCACAGGGCCATGAATACAGAGAACTAGTATATACCATGAACTCGAGGTGGTTAAAGGTGGGAAGTAGACACGAAGCGCAAGCCGTAAGAAAGTGTGCGTGTTCCTCCTCTCGCTCAGTCCTTGGAATTTCCGCTGGATGGCAGTGCTTCTATATGAGGAATATATGATGAAAAGATTCGAGATGGTGGTACTTGGAGTGTTGAATATGTGGACGAACGGACACACAGACAGATGCATAGACGGACGCACGGATGACTGCACAGACGGATGGACGCATTGACGGACGCAAGAGCGGAAGCATGGACGAAAGAAGAGACGGACGCACAGATGAACGTGCGGACGCACGAACAGACGCACGCACGGACGGGCGAATGGACGCGCGGGCGGCCACACAGACGCACGCATGAATGGACGGAAGTAAGAACGAATGGACGGACGGATGCTTCGCCCCACTATCCATCATTCACTCCGTGGATATGCTGTCATTTTTTATTACCGCCGAGGAACTAAAACATGAACTGGAAGAATGCATAGTTGAAATATTTTATGAGCAAGAAATAAAAAATCACAGCATATCTACGGAGTGAATGATGATTGGTGAGGCAAAGTGTTCGTCAGTCCGTCCGTGCTTCGGTCTGTCCATTCGTTTTTGCTTCCATCCGCCCATGCGTTTGTTCATGCGTCCGTGCGTCCATCCGTTTGTTCGTCTGTCTGTCCTTCCGTCCGTTCATGCATCTATTCGTGCGACCATCCCTCTGTTTGTTCATTCATCTGTCCATCCGTGCATCCGCCCCTCTGTCTGTCCATCCGTCCGTCTATCTAGTGAACACTCCAAGTGCAGCCATCTAACGTCTTTTCATCATGTATTCATCATATACAAGAGCTGCGATCCAGCGGGCATGATTAAGACAGTTCTTTCTGGTATGTGCCAGCAGTGGTTACACACTACAGCGAGGGACGCACAAGCCACGCCATAAGCAGCCTCGCTCCTAAAATATTATTTGGTGCTCTCTCAATCGTCGTTAACATAGCATAAAATTTCGCAGATACCACATTATTTGGAAATTGATGATATGTGAAGCACGAATGAGAATGGTTGACATGTACTATAAAATCAGCAAAACGTTACGAGGTAGAGGTAAATGATGCAGCACATGACTTCCATGTCACGATTATCATGTTTGGATGTGTCGTTTATCTTCGTCATCTATTCACGTCACGTCATACCAAATTTGTTATATGTGGGGCTAGCGAAACGGCTGCGAGTACGCTATGAGCGTGGTATATTGTCATGTTCTTACATGACACGCGTGTCAGAATTATCATGTTCGCACCAGTCAAATATTTCGTCATCCGTTAACGTCATGTAACACCAAATTTGGTATATGTGTAGCTAGTGAAACGGCCACGAGCGCAACATGAAGGGCCCAATATACTTCAATGTAGCGTGTACGCGTTCGCACGCTGGGGACAGCAACGCTACGTTAGCAAAACGCGAGCACTTTATAGTCGGACGCCAGGCGCGACCAGCGTCTGTCGGCACAGCCCAACGGCAACCAGCACGAAATGCGACGTGCTGCATTTCGCACAGGTGCGTTACGGAGACAACACTGCGTCTCCCTTTCTCGTCACGGAGGGACGCTGAACGCGCTAAAACGCGCATGCGTCAAAGTAACGCAGCGCGGCGCGCGCGTGCGAGTATATGGCAGGACCGGCCCGGTGCCTGGCGTGGTAAAGCAGGCGTGACGCAACGAAATGAACGCCGGCGAGCACGCGCACCGCGTCATGTCGAAGTGTATTGGCGCCTTGACTGTGGCATGTAGTCATGTTCTCACATGACACGCATCTCATGACTATCATGTTTGCACCAGTCACATACCTTCGTCATCCATTGGCGTCACGCAATACCAAATTTGGCATATGTGAAGCGAGCGAAACGGCCCCGAGCGCATCATCAGTGTGGCATGTAGCTATATTGTTACATGCCACGCTTGTCGTGATTATCGTGTTTGGATATGTCACTTACCTATGTCGTCCGTTCGCGCCGCATGATACCGAGTTTGGTACATGGGAAGCTAGCGCAACAGCCGCGAGTGCGTCATGAGCGTAGCATGTAGTAATGTTGTTTTATGACACGCATCTCATGTTTATCATTTTTGCACCAGTATCATACCTCCGTCATCCATTCACACCCCATAATACCAAATTTGGCATAAGTGAAGCTAGCGAAACTGCCGCGAGCGCATCATGAGCGTGGCATGTAGTCATGTTGTCACATGACACGCATCTCAAGATTATCATGTTTGCACCAGTCACATACCTTCGTCATACATTCATGTACTGTAAGGTATATGTAACGCTTGTGAAACTGCCGCGAGCGCATCATAAGCAGGGCATGTAGTCATGTTGTTACATGACACGCTTGTCATGATTTTCATGTTAGGGTCTGTCGCTTGGGTTCGCCATGTAGTCATGTCATACCATACCAATTTTGTAACATGCCACGTGAACGAAACCACCACAAGAGCTGCAAGACGATCAAATATAAATCATGACATTCATGACATCTATGTCAAGATTTTCTTGTTATGACTAGTCAAATGTGTCCTTCATACAGTCATGTTATACCACACCAACTTTGGTATTGATACCAATATCTAAACGGCCAGGAGACCTAAAAGTCGTAGGTGGCTAGATAGATAGATAGATAGATAGATAGATAGATAGATAGATAGATAGATAGATAGATAGATAGATAGATAGATAGATAGATAGCCAGACAGAAATACAGACAGATAAATAGATGGATGGAGGGATGGATGGATGGATGGATGGATGGATGAATGCGGACGGACGGACAGACAGACAGACAGACAGACAGATAGAAAGATAGATAGATAGATAGATAGATAGATAGATAGATAAATAAATAAATAGATAGATAGATAGATAGATGATAGATAGATAGATAGATAGATAGATAGATACGCCTAAAGTCGCCAATGTTCCCTAAGAAATGCTTCGCATTTAAAATTGCAAAATGAGCAAAGAACATGCACATATTACTTTTCCGAAAAACATGTAGTGAATATTGCTGTTCCAAATCGCTCAGGCCAGAATTCTCCAACCTGTCACTTGAATCTAAAGATAGCTTTGGAGCACAAAGCCTCATTATGCGGTAGAGCACACTTTACATAAACCACAAAAATGCGAAGGAGCGTTTGTTTCTGCTGTTTGTGGCAAAATGATGATAACAACTCTGGCGATAATAACTGCCCGGTAAGTTAACTAAACAATGCAATAATTAACAGGGACATTTATCAGTTTAAGGTACTTTTTAAAGAGATTGAGACAAAGTTTCTCCAGCGTCTCTCTCTCTAAACACACACACATGCATATATATATATCTATATCTGTTCTTTGAAGGTCGCAGGTTCGGTTCATGCCCAGGGTAAGTTATCCTTTCACCCACTTTTCTTTCTTAACATTTACATTACAATTCGCTCTAATAACTTCCCCTATACTTTCCTTGGCATCTTTGTCTCCTAAATCTCATTAATATTGTGTCAAAACACGGAAACGCGAGCCCTTAAGTATACACTTCTGTTCCTTATATATATAAATGAAATCTAACAGACAATAATGTCAAGGAATGTATGGGTGAAGTTATTAGAACTAATGTAATGCAAATAAGAAGAAAAGTGGGTGAAAAGACAACTTGCCGTGAGCAGGAATCGAACCTATGACCTTCGATTTACGCGTTCGATGCTCTACCACTGAGCTGTCATGGCGGCTATTCCCCCAGCCACTTTATTGGGTTTATATGTGAATTTAAACGTAGGAGTGTCAGTCAGCGCCATCTGTAGCCATGGTGGCGAGTGCGGAACACTCTCTTTTTGAGCCTTTGTGGCGTCACGTAGTCCCTCGTATACAACGTAACGGCACCAAGCGTGCCAGTACGAGACCCTTGTTAATGAATAATAGAAAGAAGTGTATACCTAAGGGCTCGTTTTTCCGTGTTTTGACACAATAATAATGAATGAGATCTAACAGAGAATAATGCCAAGGAATGTATTGGGGATGTTAGAACCAATGTATGTAAATAAGAAGAAAGAAAAGTGGGTGAGAAAAAATCCATACAACGTGACCCCTATATATATACTATATATATATAGATATATATATATCTTCTATCTATCTATCTATCTATCTATCTATCTATCTATCTATCTATCTATCTATCTATCTATCTATCTATCTATCTATCTATATATATATATATATATATATATATATATATATATATATATATATAGGCGAGAGATAAATCCAATGGTTCCGGTAGGAAATGCAGTCGAAAAAAGGAAGACGACAAACGTACGAAACGCAGTTTTTACTAACGTTTCGGCAGGTGGGCCTGCCTTCGTCGGAGTAAATGATGAGAGGCCGCGCAGGGCCTATTTGGGCGGCTGGCTCCAGTATCACGAGCATGCGTAATTTTTCGATTTTCATGCTAAGTTGCAGATCAAGAATACAAGTGAATCGATAGATGTGATTGTATGAAATACACGTGACATTTCACAATAGTCATATGGCATATCTTACATACATGGTAAATTGTGTGCATCGAAGCAGGTTTATAAGACAGCACTAAAAAATAAAAAATAAAATAAAATTGGATGAATAGAAACACGCGCTGCGCAGATTCATACAGGGTACCAAAGGACACATAATTCTTGCATGAGAACACAAATCTCTAAGGATAATCTATGAAATGAGCAAAATAAGAAGTGAATAAACAGAAAATTGAAAAGGCAAAGTTGATAAAAAATATATATAATAACTCAATACAAGAATTTTCAAAGGTATGCATGACATAGAAAGGAGACAATGTGTACGCAATAATACGAAAATAGCTGAACAAGCACGGCAGACATCCACCAGTCATTGTTAAGTGTATTAACGAACTAAGGCAACATGCTAGTAAGTGTTCCCGGGCTTTCGTTCATTCCGTTTGAGAGAGTTTGGAATTTATGGATAAGGAATGACTCTCTAATTTCGCGATCATGGTGTGTCTTGAAACCAGATTCAATTATTGTGGCTTGGATGTTACTGAAGGAATGACCTGTGTCGGTGACATGTCTTGAAATTGGTAAGTGAGGAAGGGCATGTACATGAGCTCTATGATTGTTGAATCGGTACCTAAAAGCAGTTTCAGTCTGACCGAGATACTGTAGATGACAAATTGAGCACTCCAGCAGATAAATGGCGTTCTGTGTGTCACAATCGAAATTGCCTCTGATATTTATTTTGAAATCAGTCGCTGTGCTGGTGACACAGGTTGTCGTAGTCATGTGAGCGCACACTTTGCAGCGAGGTTTTTTACAAGGATGGCAACCAACCAGTTGAGTGTTGTCATCACATTTGGTTTTAGACGAAGTTAACAAATCGCGTAGATTTTTGCCTCGTCTGTATACAACTCGTGGTGGTTGTGGAAAGGCTCTTGTAAGGCGTTCACTCTGCTGAAGGATGTTGTGGTGTTTTCGGAGAATACTTGTGACATTAGGCGCCGATGCATTGTGTGTTAAAACTAGGTTTACTTCTGAATGACTATTAAGATTTTTCTTGGTTTTGCAGAGCGCTGTGCGTTCTAATGCGTCGGCCCGCCTCACCGCATCATCGATTAACATAGCTGGATATTTCTGTTTAAGTAGAGCACTGCGTAGTTCTGTACAGTTGGCGTTAAAGTCGGACTGTTCGGAGCAAATTCGCTTAAAGCGTAACGCCTGGCTATATGGTATGCTCAATTTGCAATCCCTCTTGTGGCTACTTTCAAAATGTAAGTACCGGTGCCTGTCAGTGGGCTTGCGGTACAGTTTTGTGGTCAATTGCGTACCATGGATACATACTGTAACATCGAGGAAGTCAATGGTGCTTGGTGAGTATGAGTGTGAAAAGGATATGGAGGGATGAACATTGTTAAAAGCGGAAATAAAAGACAAAAGTGTCGCTTCTCCGTGTGGCCAAATTATGAAAATGTCGTCAATGAATCTCTTGTAGTAAAAGGGCTTCAACGAACGACTCGACAGGAAGTTGTTCTCGAGGATTCCCATGAAAATATTTGCGTAATTGGGCCCTATTTTTGTACCCATAGACGTACCGCTGACTTGGACATAATGCACTCCATTAAACTCAAAGTTATTGTATTGTAAAATCATTTGCAATAGTATAGCCAAAGTGGAGCTATCAATTGGCTTATCAAGAGTGGAGTGATCATAAGCCTCAGTCACGGCGCGTATCCCATCCAGGTGAGGTATGTTCGTGTAAAGAGATGCAACATCAAGAGTAACAAGAAGAGCGTTGATAGGTACAGTAAGGTTGTTGATGTCTGACAGAAAGTGGGTCGTATCACGTAAAAATGACTGGAACGTGGGAGGTATCTGGCTGATCAGGCTATCAACGTAACGCGATAAGCTTTCTGTTACGGTGCCTATGCCGGAAACAATTGGGCGACCAGGGTTATTTTGTTTATGAATTTTTGGTAACAGGTAGAATCTACCCGCGACTGGATCAAGAGGAATCAGGGAAGTTGCCTTATCACTTATTTTTTTATCCTTTATCAGTGCTTTGATTGTGCTACCTAACGTTTCTTTATATTGCGCAGTCGGATCAGCATCGAGTCGTTTGTAAAACGAACTGTTATTTAACTGGTTGTCAGCTTCAGCGATATATTTAATTGTGTCCATAACCACGACGGCGCCACCCTTGTCCGCAGGTTTGATTGTGATATCAATCCGTTCACATAGATCTGCCATAGCTTTCAGTTCTAGATTCGATAGGTTTTTCCGAAAAGAACGTCGCTTGTTATAAGCTTCAATGATATCTCGCGTGACCGCTTTAATAAATATGTCAAGGTGTTTGTCTCGTTGAGACGCAGGTGTCCAGCGTTTAAGCGACGGTAAAGCTGTTGGATCATCGGCCGGAGTCACTTGATCGAAGAAGTATTCATGCAATCTCATATTCCGTGCGAAGTTATCTAAATCTTTATACAACTGGAATTCATTGTAGCTGCCACTTGCAGGACAGAAACTTAAACCACGAGATAAAAGGCTTACTTGTTCTTTGGATAAAGTGGCGCTTGAAATATTGACAATGTTATCGGGAACAGGGGTGCGCGTGATTTCCCGGATTGGGGGTAGGGGCGTTGAAATGGGGCGTATTACACCGTCTCTAAGCAACTTCTTGCTTTTATGTGTATCGAGTACGCAGCGTTTCTTTTGTTCATACGTGTTTAAAGACGATGATTCCTCGGGAGATAGGCTATACTGATTGAGCAATTGTTGCTCCCTGTTTATCAAGGATTTCAGTGAAGACCGGTAGTGGTTTAGCACAATGCCTACTAGCTGAAGTGAAGCATTCTTTAGTGTTTCACGCCACTTCTTTGCATTGCACTCAGATAACTCTGATGTGGCAGGCTGCAGACAGAGACTTAAACCCCTAGGTGGAATAGACGCCGCTAAATACGCTTCTAGAGTGGACACATGTAGCTCATAACGTATACGTTTTTCTACAGATTTTCTAATTTTTTGAACAATCATAGAGCTCATGTACATGCCCTTCCTCACTTACCAATTTCAAGACATGTCACCGACACAGGTCATTCCTTCAGTAACATCCAAGCCACAATAATTGAATCTGGTTTCAAGACACACCATGATCGCGAAATTAGAGAGTCATTCCTTATCCATAAATTCCAAACTCTCTCAAACGGAATGAACGAAAGCCCGGGAACACTTACTAGCATGTTGCCTTAGTTCGTTAATACACTTAACAATGACTGGTGGATGTCTGCCGTGCTTGTTCAGCTATTTTCGTATTATTGCGTACACATTGTCTCCTTTCTATGTCATGCATACCTTTGAAAATTCTTGTATTGAGTTATTATATATATTTTTTATCAACTTTGCCTTTTCAATTTTCTGTTTATTCACTTCTTATTTTGCTCATTTCATAGATTATCCTTAGAGATTTGTGTTCTCATGCAAGAATTATGTGTCCTTTGGTACCCTGTATGAATCTGCGCAGCGCGTGTTTCTATTCATCCAATTTTATTTTATTTTATTTTTTATTTTTTAGTGCTGTCTTATAAACCTGCTTCGATGCACACAATTTACCATGTATGTAAGATATGCCATATGACTATTGTGAAATGTCACGTGTATTTCATACAATCACATCTATCGATTCACTTGTATTCTTGATCTGCAACTTAGCATGAAAATCGAAAAATTACGCATGCTCGTGATACTGGAGCCAGCCGCCCAAATAGGCCCTGCGCGGCCTCTCATCATTTACTCCGACGAAGGCAGGCCCACCTGCCGAAACGTTAGTAAAAACTGCGTTTCGTACGTTTGTCGTCTTCCTTTTTTCGACTATATATATATATATATATATATATATATATATATATATATATATATATACTGTAATAAATACGCGTGGGAAACAACCACATCCTGATTTCTGAAGTAATTATGATGTAACCCTTATTATGATGATCCTAAAACGTACCACAAATAATCCTCTGAAGCTGCTTAACACCTACTTTCAATGACGAACTTTCGGAAGCAAAATACTCTTGGCATTCAAAAAACGCAACTAGTTTAATGCTGACAGCTTGTTCTCTTTTTTGTTGCTGCAATTCTGCGCACCATCTAAACATCAGTTTCTCTTCTTTTTTCAGTTTTTTCTCTCTCTCATGAGAATGCATTCTTTCTTTTTCTCGCAATTCTTGTCTGATTCGCTTTTCTCTCTCAGCTCACCCTCAACGATGGCCTCTTCTCAGTCGCGCCTAGAAATCCCCCTCGTCTGGCAGCTTTCACTTTCCTTACACATTCGAAGTTAGTTGTTTCCGTTTCCGGCAGAGAAGCAATCATTTCCGCCACGACACCAATGATAGAATCTGCGAGGCATGCCAGACTTCATTTTAACCCAATAAAGGGGGAATCCAATGCTGTGGGCGAGCAACGAATTGCAAAGGAGAGGAAAAAAGTAAAAGTGATGAAAAGAAAGGAAGGGTGAAAAGGAAAGGTCTTTAAGTGGACCGCCTCTCGGAGCCGCCAGCAATGTCCGATAAGAGGAGGCAACGTTGGCCTGCTGGGTTACCGATTGAAATAAGGTGCCTGAACGGTTTGAACTAGGGGCAGAAATTTCGTCCCCCTTGAAGACCGTTTGTGAAATTCGCGCCAACTCTCTCTTTATTATTATTCTTATTATTATTATTTGGAGATTTACGTTTGCCTAGAAAGCAACAAACGTTCTGAACGTACTCAGCGTAATTGGCCTCCTGTAGGCGAATTCTGCCATACGGCTGTCTGGGGTGTGTTAAAAATCACAGTTTCAGGGTATAATACTTAGCTTGTCATTTTAGGCAAAATTTGCGTTTTTCATGCAGCATTAGATTTCGGATAGTGTGGAAGAGATGTCACAACAGAATCTGAGGAAGCACTTGTGAACTCTTAGTATACTTTCGTTGGCACTCGTCTGTTTGTATGACGTGGGATAAAGCGAGAAGTAACAATATAATTTTAGATTTTTCAGGCAAAACATTGTTCTACTTCCCGTTACATAAAGAACACAAGACCGTGGCTGTAGCTTGACCATTCCTTCGAAGCTCAGGCAATTTAGTGAACGCTGTTTGAGCACACGGAGTGTTTGTAAAATTCGTATGAAAACGAGAACTACAAAATAAAGTCATGTGGAACATTCGCTGTGTTTTTTTTTAGTTAAATGTACATATGAATAGTTTGACAAGAACGTGTGTGTTGGAAAATACATTTCATAGCTTGATGTTGTTAAGTGTTCTACGTTGGCAGTGCTTGTTTTTCGTTTCTCTCTAAATGCCAAAGGATAGATAAGAAAGATTTCATCATTAAGTGTAGCGATGACGACTGGGCCCAAAATAAAGTTTATATTTTTAGAAGTTGCGGAGAAAAAAATCAACGAATAAAGCTTGCTTGCAATAGGTAGAGGCAAACCGATTTTTCAGAAGAGCCGTTATTTTTGTACAATACATTACATACCGGGTAATTAATTATTCTAATCATTATCTGTATTGCTCCCTGCCAAGCACAAAATGAGAAGTTATGGTGTCTTTCATCACCGTTACTCGAACTGGTGCTAATAAGTTGTGGTGGTCATATAAAGAGTGACAAGTTTATGCATTTCAATAAAATGGTGGTGGTTTCGAATAACAAAGAAGACAGCCGTATTGAATCACTGTCTACAAAAAAGAATAGGTTTATTTTAAAATAAGAATGTATTATTTTAGTGATGTATGGAACGCCTTTCGGTATTTCTCAAAAGTGAAAGAAATAATATAGAAAAGGTAGGCAGGTTAAGTAGACTAAGCCCAGTTTCCTACCCTACACATTGAGAGAGGAGGATAAGAGAGTGAAATATAGAGAGATGGAGATCAAGGAGATGCACATTGCACACCACACACACGGTTCAGGGTTTCACGGGCGGTCACTCAGTGATGTTGCCTTCAAGAACTGTAGAAGGGCTCGTGTGGCCTTCGGGACTGATGTACTCTGAGACCGTAATCCCGAGATTTTTTTTTCGAGTAAAGGCACGATCATCTAGTTCACTTAAGGCACACTAGAGAGACCGGGGATCTCGTTCAGAGTCGGGGCAGTAACAGCGGTCAAGAGTTTCTACGGAGTTGTAGTTGTCACACTTGAATGAGTCAGCCGTACCAATGTGATAACTGAATGAATTGGCAAAGGCTTAAGCAACATGCGATGCCTTATCGACGTGACGCGTTCTGCCATGCCGGCACTGTTTTAATTTCGCGGGTCAAACTGCGGCACCTAACGACATAATTTCCAGACTCAATAGTATGCTCGTTACTCGGACTATCGCTACAAAGTCCCCCGTTAAAAGGAACAGCACGAGAAGCAGCTCTACGGCCTCGTCTCACCCTATTTAGGCACAAACAGGAATGCGTCATTCATCAACCCAGGAGCATACGTAGGATAGCGTTGGATGACGCAAAGCGCGAGCTGAGCAATCAGTCTCGTTCGCAGTCAGCATCGCGCTGCGAACACACGCGAGGTACTTGCGCAATAGGCTGCGCTTACTATATCGCAAGTTGGGCCACCTCTCCTTCACGGCGTGATCCAGCTATCCTCTCGTCGGCTCGATCGAGGCGAAGCCGTGAAAGTTATTACCGAGCGTGGAAGCGGGCGCGTGGTAGCTTGCTCTGCCCCTTCGGGAAGGATCTGATTCCCCCTGTTTTTTCCTGGGACGAAAAAAAAATGGCTGCCAAGAGGGAGACGAGATCGAGCGGTGGCGTGATTGCATCCGTCTCGACGTCCGTTCACGTGGGCGCTGTCGTTTATATTTCGATAATTAATGACAGTACGCCCCGTAAGGCTTTGCGCCTTGATCCGCTCATGACTGCATATATCCATCGAGACAGAGCAAGCTGTACGCCCTCGCAGAAAAGAAATGCGTTTTCTTTAAGTGCACATCACCAGAATGTGTCTTGAGCGCATAAAGGTGTATAAAAACTGAGTGACATTTCAAATTAAAAGCTAACAAAGTCCCCATGCATTGGCATTAGACGACGCGAAAGCGATACTTTAATTTTCTTCTCAGTCGATACATTGACTCTCCCACTCACCCGTCCACAAAACGTTGAGCACGACAGCTGGTTTCGCACTGCCTTCGGAATCGGCCGACCTTTGATAAAGTGACGACGTCATAGAATGACGTGATCATGCGATGTCACGTTACGTGAAGTCCGAACATTTAGCAATCTGTTTCGTCAGGATGGCGTCAGGTGGGGTCTCCACGGGAAAAATTTTTTGCCTTAATCACGTTGAATCTGTCTAATGACTTGGACTTTGATCCAGGCCATTAGAATCTAATGAGTTAATTAAAGGCTTGCGCTTAGAAACAGTTCCAAAAGGGTATAATTGAATCTTGAAAATTTTTTTGTTCGTGTATGTTCAGCCTTATATTGTGGTAGTGGTTGTGGTTAGCACTCAACGTATAGTGGTAGTTCCCGGAGGGCATATTGTCAATGTTGAGCTTTATTGAATGAACGCGTATTCTGCGAGTGTGTTCCTCCGTCATTAGAATGCTTTACCACATGGCACGCAAAAGATATCAATAACAGAAGATGGCAGAGGGAATAACAACCTTGTGTATGCTTTCTACGCACTTCGCTTAGTGTGTTTAGCTTGTCGACAAACAATGCCTATTTTACTTCGTTACATCTCAGGCATTGAACCGTGAAGCGCTCGAATAACAGTCCCGACTGCCTTTGTTGATTGGAGCAAACAGGCCTAGGCGTTTTGTCGCTTTATAAAATTCGAATTACATCACTTCTGCCACGTTGATTTTTGATGGTTAGAGGCGACACGTCGCCTAACATTGTTGTACATGACAGGTTACTAGAATCGTGTACCAGGTTTTGTACTCTGTGTTCGGTAAAGCAAGTGAGTTGTGTGTAGCATCAGAAAGAGTCGTTGAATTCAAATGTGATGCATGATATAGGATGAGGCAGTGGAAAGAGCAAATTTCCGTCGTGGTTCTTTATATGAGATACAAAAGTGAGCCCCATTGAAACGACAAAAGCCGACCAGCGTTGCGTTTCCTTCTTTCGTTTGCTTTCCGGTTTTCCTAGGTGGCGTGACGTGCAGAATATCAGGACGTAAGCTTGGACAATTTCTCCAAGACTAGATTCTTGAGACTTGAGCCGAAGAGCGGGTTTTCGGCCCTCTCCTGTTCTCTCCTCCGCTCCACCAAACAGCTGTGAGCGCTGGCTGCAGCAGCGGCGTTAAACATTGTAGCCTCTGAGATTAAAGCAATGTGTACTGCCGTTGCGGAGGCAACGTGTTCATGCCTCTATCATGGCGTCACTTCTGAAGTCACTGGAAGTAATGCTGTCGGCGGCGAGCGCTCCTCGCGGAAAAGACACTGAGCCAAGAGGAACCTCCCATTCTTATAGGAAAGCGTGCGACCTCGCAGGCATCACCCTTATGGGCACGTGCATCACTCTTTACTTTTTTTTATTTATTTAGTTTATTTGGTTTGAGACAAAGAAATGAAACTTTCTTTTTATTCCATAAAAATTTTCTGCGCAAGTGGGTGGGGTCCTCAGTGTAGGACTCCACTGGCCTTTGCGGCTCGCTGGGCCTGGTCGAGCAAAGCCAGCTGGCCTTCTCATTTCTTGCTAGCCAGCCAGGTCGCCCACAGCCTCGGTCGAGATGTTGTCGCCAAAAGGGGAGAATTGACGTTTTGGGGCCGTGATTCTCGTTCCCACGCAATGTGGGCCAGAGTTGGCCGTTCGCCACACCACGGGCATCTTCGTGCGTATATTGTGGAATTTACGTGGTGGTTTCTTTGTGTGTGTGGGTACGTGTTCGTACTCGAGGCCAATCTCGTGCCTGTAATCCGGTAAGATCCGGACGGGGAAGACTGTACGTTTTTTGTTCTCCTCATCGGATTTCGAGAATGTCGCGTGGAGTTATTGGGAGTTCCTCGAGGGTCGCGACTGGTGCTCGGATGCTTAGTTCACGAGCAACCCGGTTGGCCCTTTCGTTGCCCTCAAGTCCCGCATGCGCGGGGCAACAAAGTATTGCATGCTCATTTTGTAGTTGCGTTCATATAATTCTCATAGCTGCCCTTGGAATCGCTTCAGCCTGAAACATGCGGCAAGTTGATTGACACTCGGTAGTCACAAGGGCTGAGTCTCCTTTTTGTTCAGCGAATCTGATCGCCAAAGCAACTGCCGCCGTTTCGGCCGTGCTGATTAACGGGGTTTTTATCGACGCTGCTATAGTTGTATTTCCACTGGTCGCAACAATGGTGTAACTATTGCCTTACGGTCTGCAGGCGTCTGTGTATAAGACGGTTGGGTTGTTACCGTAATGCTTTTGTAGTGTTCTAGCTCTGGCTCGCCGCCTGCCTGGGTGGTACTTGGCGCTCATAGTCTTTGAAATAGTGGAACCCATGATTTGGGCCCTAATGTGGTGAGGTAGTAAGTATGTCTTCTCCCTGGTGTGTTAAGGTCTTAAGGGGTAGCCAACCTGCTAGAGTGCAGCTCTGCCTTTTTTCGTCGAATTTAATTTTTCCTTTTGAGCTTTCAGCATGGTGAACGCAAGTCCTTCGTAAGTATTATAAAGTCCTAGCGCCTCAACTTTTTCGCTGCTAGCACTGGTGGGCAGTCCAATCGCAACTTTGTATGCCGTTCTTGTGATTGCGTCAATTTTTGCGCTTCCAGTATTGGATAAGTTCTGGAAAGGTAGACTGTATGTGATTCTACCTATAACAAAAGCCTCTACAAGGCGCAGAATTTCCTCTTCTCCAAAAGCTTGCCTTTTCCGCGTGACCCTATGTATCATACGAGCCATGTTTGTCGTAATTTTTTGGAGTGTTTTGATCGTGTGGTCTACTCTACCCTTGTTTTGGATCGACAGGTCGAGGACTCTTAGCTTTTGTACTTATCTGATAGGTTGGCCGTGAATATTGAGGTGTATTTCGGAGCATCCCGCATTTTTTAATATTTCGCTTTTAACCTGATAAATTTTGAATTTTCTGGTGCACATCGCATACCTGCATTCATGCAAAATCCTTCGACCTTGTCGATGGTTTTTTGAAGGATATCTTGTTTGTTTCCTATGGAGCCTTTGGAAGTCCATAACGTTATGTCATCCGCGTATGATGCTATACTTAGCTCGGATTTCTCCTGTAACAATAGGCCCAGCCTGCGCATCCTAATACTAAAATATAGAGAAGACGAAATTGAGCCGTGCGGGGTTCCGTGGTTGGGTGTTGGCGTTAGCGTTGAACGGGTTGAACTGGTGCCCATTGTGGCCGTTCGGTTCATCAAAAAAGAGTTTATGTATAGTTGTAGATTTTTCTCCGCATTCAATGTTGTGTAACTCCTCAAGTATTGTTTCGTGAGATATGCAGTCGAAGGCTTTGTTGATGCCTAAGGCTACGATGAACCTGTCTGTGCTCCGGTTAGGCGGGTTTAGCGCTTCTTCCTTGAGTAGCAGGAATACGTCCTGTGCTGCTACCTTTGGCCTAAATCCAAACATTGAATTGGGAAAGAGTCAATGCGTCTCAATGCGGGAACTTAATCGTGTCTGAATCACTTTTTCGAATAGTTTGATCATGCAAGATTTCAGAGAGATAGATCTAAGGTTCTGCAGATTCTTAGGCTTTCCAGGTTCAGGAATTAATAATATTTCTGCTTCTCTCCATTCGCGTGGTACTTCTCCATTGTCCCATAATTTATCATTGAAGAAGTCAGTAAGCTTGCGTAGTGTTTCACTGCACAGGTTGTGAACCATTTAATTCGTGATTTTATCTCTGCCAGAGGTTTTTTTTAGAGAGTTTGCGCAGCTGCGTGCACTTTTGCTACCGTTATGGAGCACTCGAGTTCTGGGTTGGCTGGGCTGTCGTGCGTAGGACATGCCTTGTCTTTGTCTGGTCCCTCCGTGGAGCTTAGATAGAATGTCTCTAACTGAGTGATTAAAGCTTTATCACTTTCGTCGAAGTAATTTAGTATTTGTTGGAGAATTTTGTGCGCAGCTTTCCATGTAATAGTCGGATACAACATTCTACGTAATATTTCCCACGTTTTCTTTGTGTGCAAAGCACCCTCAAGGGACGCACAAAATCTAAACCAGTTATTGTTATTCAGAGTCCGAGCATATTGATTGGCTTTCTGGCACAGTCCTGCAAATTGTATCATGATTTTTCTGTTATGTTGCTGCTTCTCTCATCGCTTAGCTAAACTGCGTTTAGCTTCCCACAACCTTAGCAAGTGAGGATCAATGGCATGTGTATTTGTCGTCGTTGTTATTTTTCGGATAGTTTGGGCATGAATGTTTTGAATAAAGTTTGCCCAATCAGCTGCGTTTGCTAAGCCTCCCGGGTTGCCTTGCTTCCTTCGAAAAGTAGTCCAATCGGATATACTTGCCGTTCCAAGTGGTCGCCTTATTTTAGGTGAATTTAGAGACAAGCCAATTATGTTGTGATCGCTTCCTAAGTTTTTATTGAAATTAATCCATGTTATCTGGTGTAGGTCATTTGTAAATGTAAGATCTGAAAATATGTCTCCAGTTACACTATTTCCGTTGTGAGTTGGTTTGTCTAAAAGCGTGGAAAGCCATAGGCAAGCCTGGTCATGCCTAGAAGCACATCCTCCTGGTAACAAGCAATCGTCAAGGGTCATGCATCTAAGTCCAATCTGTTCATAGTGCCTTTTGAGCAGTGCTCGTTGCACAACTAATTTAATGCACTCTATATTGACATGTTTGAGTGCCCCACATGAGCCACACGACCAACAAATCGGACTGTCAGCACGTCCTTGACGGTATAATCGTTCGCTCACTTTGTCAGGGTGCGAATGATTATACCGTCAAGGACGTGCTGACAGTCCGATATGTTGGTCGTGTGGCTCATGTGAGACACCAAAACGTGTCATTTTAGAAGGCTCTAAATTCGTTGTACAGCTAATCATCATCATCATCATCAGCCTGACTACGTCCACTGCAGGACAAAGGCATCTCCTGTGTTCCGCCAGTCAACTCGGTCCTGTGCTTGTTGCTGCCATTTTACACCTGCAGGCTTCTTATTCTCATCTGCCCACCTAACCTTTTGTCTCTCCCTAACTCGCTTGCCATCTCTGGGAAACCAGTTAGTTACCCTTAATGACCAGCAGTTATCGCGTCTACGCGCAAGTGCCCGGCCCATTACCATTTCCTCTTCATGATTTCAACTATGATATCCTTAACCCTGGTTTTTTCCCTGATCCACTCTGCTTTGTTCTTGTCTTCTTGTCTCTTAAGGTTACACATACCGTTCTCATTTCCATTGCTCGCTGCGTCGTTCTCAATTTAACCTGAACCCTCTAGGTCTCTGCTCCGTAGCTAAGTACCGGCAAGATTCAGCTGTTACATATTTTCCTCTTGAGGGATAGTGGCAATCTACCTGTCATGATTTGAGAGTGCTTGCCAAATGTGCTCCACCCCATTCCTATTCTTCTAGTTACTTCAATCTTGTGGTTCGGCTCCGCGGTTATTACCGGTCCTAAGTAGGCATAGTCTTTTACAACTTCTAGTGCTGTGCTACCTACCTCGAAGCGCTGCTCTCTTCCGAGGTTGTTGCACATTTATTTCATTTTCTTCAGAATAAATTTAAGACATACTTTTGTGCTCTCCTTGTCTATCTCTGTAATCATGAGTTGCAATTTGTCCCCTGAGTTACTCAGCAATGCAATATCATCGACGAAGCGCAGGTTACTGAGGTATTCTCCATTAACTCTTATCCCTAACTGTTCCCATTCTAGGCCTCTGAAAACATCCTGTAAGCCCGCGGTAAAAAGCATTCGAGAGATTTTATTCCCCCACCTTACACCCTTCTTGATTATTATTCTGTTGCTTTCTTTATGAAGCAGTATGGTAGCCATTGATTCCGTGTAGATTTCTTCCAGGATGTTTATATATGCTTCATCAACGCCCTGATTCCGCAGTGCCTGCATGACTGTTGATATTTCTACTGAATCAAACGCCTTGTCGTAATCTATGAAGGCTATGTATAGTGGTTGGTTATTCTCTGAGCGTTTCTCTATTATATGATTGATAGTATGAATGTGGTCAATTGTTGAGTAGCCTGTTCGAAATCCTGCTTGTTGCTTTGGTTGATTGAATTCTAATGTTTTCTTTACTCTGTTAGCAATTACCTTTGTAAATAGCTTGTATACTACAGAGAGCAAGCTGATCGGCCTATAATTCTTCAAGTCCTTGTCATCTTCTTTCTTATGTATCAAGATAATGTTAGCGTTCTTCCAAGACTCTGGTACCCTTCCCGTCAGGAGACACCTCGTAAACTGGGTGGTTAGTTTTTCTAACACAATTTGTCCTTCCTCTTTCAGCAGATCTGATGTTATCTGATCCTCACCAGAAGCTTTGCCTCTTTGCATGTTCTCCAAGGCTTTTCTGACTTCTTCTACCAGCACTGGTGGTGTGTCACCTGGCTTACTGGTAGTTTTTATAATAAGGTCGTGGTTGTACTGTCTACTGTACAGATCTCTGTAAAACTGCTCTACTATTTTAACTATCCTATCCCTATTAGTAGTTATTTTGCCTTCCTTGTCTCTTAGTGTATACATCCAATTTTTGGCTATCCCAAGTTTTCTCTTCACCGCTCTGACGCTTCCTCTGTTCTTCAGAGCGTGTTCGATTCTCTCCATTTTATACCTTCTTACATCGAAAACCTTACGCTTATTAATCAACTTTAAAAACTCCACCAACTCTATTTTGTCTGTGGTACTTGAGGCTTTCATGTTTTGACGCTTCTTAATTGGATTGTTCGTTTTTGGAACAGCTTGCCAGTTTCCTGGCTAAGTACCGTACCTCCAACTTCCACTGCACACTCCCTAATGATACTCGTCACATTATCATTCATTGCATCTACGCTTAGGTTGGTTTCCTCGATAGGAGCTGAGTACCTGTTCTGAAGCGAGACTCTGATTCCTGTACTGTCACTCTTAGTGCCAGCTCAATGATTGACTTCTTGCGTATCAGTTTCTGCCGTTCCTTCTTCAAGTCTGGGCGAATTTTAGACCGTATCAATCTATGGTCACTGCATCGTACCTTACCAAGCACTTCCACATACCTGAACGATGCCTGGGTGTGCACTCAGTATGAAATCTATTTCGTTCTTATTTTTGCCATTAGGGCTCCTCCATGTCGACTTACGGTTCCCTAATTTTCAGTAGAAGGTATTCAAAATCTGTAAATTATTGCGTTTTGCTAATTCTACTAATATCTCTCCTCTGGCATTTCTAGTACCGATGCCATAATCTCCAACTGCCTGGTCTACAGTCTGCTTCTTCCCTACCTTTGCATTGAAGTCTCCCAACAGTATACTACACTGTGTTTTTACCTTCATTACTCATTGCCAATTCCACGTCTTCATAGAAGCTTTCAACTTACGCGTCATAATGGCTGCATGTAGGCACGTATGCCTGTACCCCTTCACCTTGTATCTCTTATTGAGTTTAATTAGAATACGTACCACCCTTTGCGATGTTTCTGTAGATAAGGAACACCACTCCCAGTTCTCTTCTGTCAGCCAAGCCCCGATAGCAAAAAACGTGCCCTTTCAGTAGCACTGTATTGGCCTCATCTCTCCTCCTAAGCTCACTGATTACTATTACATCCAATTTAACGCCTTCCTGCTCCTCGAATAGTACAGCTAGACTTGCCTCACCATATAAGGTTCTAGCTTTCAACGTTGCCAAGTTCAGGTTCCCATGGCGGCCTGTCCGGATCCAGAGATTCTTAGCACCCTCTGCTGCATTGCAGATCTGACCACCGCCATGGTCAGTTGCTTCGCAGCCGCTTGGGACTGAGGGCTGTGAGTTAATTGACGTATGCATGTGGGAGGTAGTGGCCAGATGCTGCACCAGGGTGGCCAATCTTCTCTGGTGAGAGAGTGTGTTATGTGTGGTGGTCACCGGTAAGGCCGCATCCCAGGCTTCTGGGGTGCGGCCTTAACACCACGTGGATTTTTCTTATCCGGTTGGAAACTGCGTGGCACTGTAATTCGAACCACGGACCTCTTTCATGCGAGGCTGATGCTCTAACCACTACGCCATCACCGCATTATTGTGGTACAGCCAGCACTACTCAAATACGACTTCGTGAGCACACAAAAAAATGACGCAGGCGTCATGCGCTGCATGGCGTTCGTGGTAGAACGGCGTTGAAAACTGCGGCCTACCGGATACGGAAGGACTATGGCAGCCAACACCAACTCGTGATATCGGCCTTCATTCAATGTTTGTATCAGAACCAAGCTCATACCAACACACACACACACACACACACACACACACACACACACACACACACACACACACACACACACACACACACACACACACACACACACACACACACACACACACACACACACATATATATATATATATATATATATATATATATATATATATATATATATATATATATATATATATATATATATATAACATGGCTCACAAATTATTTAGGCCGTACTCATTTAAGGACAGCAGTATAGTATCTGTGCTACATGAGCTACATAACTGTTATGGAATCTCGTTTCACTCGTGAAGCTCTGAAGTTATAAAGTTATTAAAATGATAATGCTCTAGCGCAGATCAGTTTGAGCGCCAAGAAAAGATGCTCTACTGTCAAGAATGAAAAAAAAACACAGACGAGAGCGTGAGCGTCAAGTTCCAACTTTTGTTTATTGCGTGACCTTAGAGCAATATAGCCCACCCCAAGCGACCCCGAAGACACGATAATACAGTAAACGTGTGGCACAGCATGTGTTACCAAAAAATATAGTTGTAATCTTATCTTAAAGTAACAATTCTATAGAAACATTTCAGAGCCCATGGTCCAGAAAATTGAGCTATTTTTCTGTCAAGGCCACAGATGGCGTACCTACGCAGAGCTTCGCACATTTTGCGATAGCATTTGCTCCATTTATTTTTCGCGTCAATTGGTTACTACTGCGGCCCAAGATGACGCACTAGTCAACGAACGGAGTGCATGCACACGCCTTACAATGCATTGCTAGGCAACCACCAGAAAAATATCGTTTTTTACATTGTAACAATGCTCACACAAGTAGTTGTTCTCCTTTGTAAAATAGATTTAAGGCTAAATATTTCTCAAATGCTACGGTGCACTGCGTGTACCCCTTCAAGAATCCAGGCAAACGCATTTATCCGTGATGTATATGGCAGGTACAAAATGATAAAAGCCATTAATGAGGCACGCGCCACCACTTAGTGTAATCAAGTAAATTTTTCCTTCCGTTATCTGAAGTGGCACGCTTTGTTAGACCTTTCGAGTATGGGGCTCTAGCAAACAACCATGTGACACCCCAGTGCTCGAAGAAACAAGCCCCGAAAGAAATACACAGAAATACACGTACGAGGAGGGCCGCCACTTCGGGAAAGGATGCGAGTGCTATCCCCGTGAGTGCTTCGCACACAACGTGGTTTGACAGGGAGAACGCAGGGCTTCCTTGCAGAACCTGTGTTCCGCTCACGAAAAGACGCATCAAACCGTCGAGTGCCTTAAGCCTCTCCTTCCCCACGTGTCATCAGCGCCGCCCCTTCTAGCTCCTCCTCCCCTCTCTTAAGACCTTGCCTTCCTGTGTGTTGAAACCACGGCAAGGCGTTTCAGGTACATCGCTGTCCGAACCTGTCGCATCGTTGACATCCTAAAGAGTGATTCGCTGAAACGTCGGAGCTTTAAAGTAAGGGGCTCATATCAGTGTCGTTGGCAGATGTCGCTTTTGTCGCAAACCCTGCGCGCTAGGCGGTTTACACTGAGGCACTGCCTGACTAGTTGTGTGCACCACAGCGAATTGTGCCTCTGTCTGTCAAGACTATGCATGTGACCTGTGCATGCGACTACGAGAGCACGTGAAGGCTATGCTTTAAATTAGAGAACTCAATTTTTAAAATACCTTAAGCTGTGATTGCGTTTAGGCAATAACCCCACTAACTTTCAATTGAATCCCACGTATACATGTATTTTTAAGTGTATAAAAAGAATTTGACGTGCTAAGCTACAACACGATTACAAAACATGCGGTGATGAAGTGTACGAGATTGATTTTGACTGCGAGAGGTTCTTCAACTTACGCCGAAACTGAAGTACGTGGGTTTTCGTTGCAGTTCGCCCGCAAAAATAAATGAGAACGCTGTGGTTGAAAATTGAGACCATGCCAAAATAATTTTTAATGGGATATACGTAGTCAGCTGGTTAGTCTAAAACTTGCAGTGTTTGGCAAGAAATATCTCTGTATGCAATCCGGGTTATTCCATTGATTCTGTCGTTATAGGATGTATATGAATCAACGAGTGAGGAGAAAGAAGGAATGCCGACGGTGCATCGCTGGAAAGAGACGCAGCATGTAGTTCAGTGCAACAATATTAAGAGAGAAAAAGTGGTGAGTAGGTGACTATACAATGAGGAGACAACGTGAGTACATTTGTCATAAGCGCATTTGTAATGGAAGCTGAAGCTAGCTTAACCTTTGGGTGCACGTTAAAGAACCGCATGTGGCCGAAATTTCCGGAGCCCTCCAATACGGCGTCTCTCATAATCATATGGTAGTTTTGGGACGGTAAACCCCACATATTAATCAATCAATCAATCAATCAATCAATCAATCAATCAACTCCCATTTTCGTTCTCCCAGTGTAGGGTAGCGAAACGGGCGTGTGTGTGGTTAACCTTTCTGCCTTCCATATTGTTTTCATCTGCCTTAAGGGTCAAGCAAAAATGAAGCTTCGTCTGGTTTATGTTTGTGAAGGTTATGCAAAAAATGTTGCATATTTTTTGCACCAAACAAACCACTGTTATCCGAAGGATGCTGAGAAAAGTTGACTGTGGTGCAATTTTTTTTGTTGTGCGGAACCTCACAAATGACTTCAAATATTAGTACGAATGTTGTACGCACACATAACTCTTGAACAGTCGCGTCCATCTTATTTAACCAGTTGTTTACAGTTTCGTAACTTCGACAACAGCAACATAAGTATTACCAACACCAGAAGTGGTAAATTGTTATGCAGCGCTCGTGTTAGGGAGGATGGTAGCCCTGGAGAAGACTACGTGTACACCAACTTGAGTGAATAGACAGATTTCGCTGCGCGTCCGCAGCAGCCGCTTGGACGCAGCCTGCTAGCCATCCTCAATGACAGGCCGCATCCGTACGGCTGCTGCTAGCGCGAAACTAAATATGACTAATGACGCTAAAGTACGCAAAGTACGTTAATCTGACGTGACGCCTATATTGTCAGTGTAGAACAAGATAGCAAGCAGTGCAACCGAAATTGACGTTTCACCAACATTACTCCTTCACAGGGTCTTTATTCGAAGCAGTTTCAAGGCCTGTAGTGGCTCTGTGAGAGAAAATTCGATTGCCAAGCGGAATCAATGGGTTCGATTTTTGATGGGACCTTGGCATCCATTATTTGTATTCATGGATCAACAATACCGGTGTCCGTTTTTTCTTAACGTTCTCGCATGTGAATTACAAATGTCTGTTGTAGCCCTTCCTTTGAAGACATAAACTGTCAATCACTTCTAGCGCATACCTGCATACCATGGCATGTGGTACATGGATATTAAAGGTAGTGAATTTTGGGTGAGTTTGTACTTTGACATAGTGAAATTTAAAGCACGTAATTGATTGATTGATATGTGGGGTTTAACATTCCGAAACCACCTTATGATTATGAGAGACGCCGTAGTGGAGGGCTCCGCAAATCGTGGCCACCTGGGGTTCTTTAACGTGCACCCAAATCTGAGCACACGGGCCTACAACAATTCCGCCTCTACCGGAAATGCAGCCGCTGCAGCCGGGATTCGATACCGTGACCTGCGGGTCAGCAGCCGAGTACCTTAGCCACTAGACCATCGCGGCGGAACATTTTAGAGCTCGTAAACAGACAAGAAATGAAAAACAGAATCATACAGACGAGTGATCACTTGAAAAGTTTGACATGGGTATGTGCCACACGAGTCTGGAGCAAAAGGTTTGATGACGCTCGCCGCAGAATTTCTGCACTATTCATGTCATGACAGGACAGTTATATGCTTCAAAACCGCTTACCCTCCTATGCCAATTATGGTCCAAACGAAAACTGGTGTAGGAGGCATTCTATCCTGAAATTCAGCCGATCACAAGAGTACCCAGATGTAGGCGGATAGATAGATAGATAGATAGATAGATAGATAGATAGATAGATAGATAGATAGATAGATAGATAGATAGATAGATAGATAGATAGATAGATAGATAGATAGATAGATAGATAGATAGATAGATAGATAGATAGAAATATTTAGTGCGCCGGCAGTTCACCGAGATATGGATTGTATTAAAAATGGCACGTTATGTAGGTTTCAATATATACTATTTATTTACCGACCTCTGGGTTGTGCTGTGAACAGAACGAGACGACCTTCAGTGTGTTGAAAACGTTTTTATTAGTTCTGTGACTCAAAGAGAGTTTTGATCAATCAGCGAAGCGTGATATAAACGTGTGCTACGTTTGTTTTTACACAGTCAGAATTACGGTGTTTCGCAAGTGTCGGCAGACCAAACACTACGGTTTTTTTCCCCTATGACAAACGCTATTATTGCCGCTTGCATTTATGAAATAACTATTCACGTCACGAGTTGACACAATAAATAGAAACTATGAAAACAGTAAATGGGAAAACAGGAACACTGCACGGCGCAGTTTCGCGTAAGCGGTGATAAAGCCGCTAGCAGCGCATTTTGCGAGAAAGCACTTTTCACTCTACATCAGGAAAGTGATCTGATTCCAGGAAGCTTGCTCGAATTTGTGGAGACGTAGTGAAGCGGGCCTCGTTACAAGACTAATGCATGGCAGCGCTGGGCGAACGTGAGCCTGATGCAGTCATGTATGGCTTTCTGTCATTTTATTGGGTGGAGGCTTTCAGCAGAGACACGTCGGGACGCTCCCACGCCGTGCACGGCGCACATCAGTGCCACAGTACATATAACCTGGATTTTCCCCTTTGTAACCAAACAGGGGTTTACTAGGCTGGGTTTAGTGACGAAGCTGGCTGGCTACGTTGGTACAAGACTGTGTATTGCTGCATTTGGTTGCTTCATAGTTTGTTGCACTACCATAATACGCCTACTAGATGCTTGGCTCAGGCATTGACATGAGTTTTGTAAAGGTGCAGCCAGAAGACTGATTTATTTACAAAGAAGCCGAGACGTCGACTTCAGGTTGATTCCACTGTAGCATGCTGGACTGTTTGCCAGCAAAAGAAAGAATAGAACATACGAACGGTGAGTGTTTCGAGATAAGGCATGAGTAAAGATGTAAGGCCACTGTTTCGCCTACCAGGAATAAATGTATTGCAGTGCAGGAAGGCGACCAAAGCATAAATTACTATGGAGCTATAATCTCAATATGGTGGAGGTCTCGACAGTGATCCTACAGAAAGCCATTGGCTGCTGACCATATGGTGCATTTATTACAAAATTGATGTACGGGTAAGGTTAAAAGATTAGAGGTCGATTTCTTGCATCAATCTACGACTGCGTGGCCTTGAAACTTTTCACTACTCGGAGGGGGCGGATCACCGTCGAGAGCAGTCGCACCTCACTTCGGCTCCGCCAATTTTCGGCCCTCGCGTCGGTCCTTTCGACCCTATCCGGATAATTTCTTCACGGGTGGCTGGAGCACATTGTCTGGATTTCTTCGACACCCACTTTATTGCGAAACTCGCCCGGGGTGGCCCGGGAGAGCTTTCGAAAGCCTTCGACCACGCCGTGCACCGACCTAGGCCTCTTAGGCCTAGCTCGAGTGCGGCCGCCTGCACATCAGCTGACAGACGGAGCGACCGCCCGGCCGCCCGCCGCTGCCTCGTCGCCCATCTCCTAGCTGTCCACCGCTATGGAGTATATTGTCGAAGGACAGGACGTGTCCCCCGAGGAACTCTCGGACGAATCCTGGCAGTCGCCAGGCCTCCGCGCCCAAGAGCAACGCCGCGCAGCCTTGCGCCTTGCCACCGCCGCAGCTAAGCCCACCACCACGCCGGCTTCTCTGCCCTCGTCGAAGCGGGTAAATACATCGCCTCCGCAGCACCGCCGCCGCGCTCCGCTCCCTCGTCTCCCGGCGGACACGATTCACATCGTCGGCCGCCCAAAAAGCCCCGTAGAACTCACCAAGCTACAGCCTTGGCACTTGTACACCGCCTTGCTGCAAGCAGCGTTCCTGCAAGACCTCCCGCCCGCATCTCGCGACACGGTGCGGATCCACCCCGTCAACAACACTTTTACGCTCAGCGTCGCGGACTCGGCTCGTGCACAAGCATACCTCCGCATCACCTCCCTCACGGTTTCCGGCAACACTTTCACCGTCCACCTTTACGCCCCACCGCCAGACGATGCCCTCAGGGGCATACTGTACCACGCCTTCGACGACTTCACGGACCAAGCCATCCTTGAAGACCTTCAGGCAAGCAATCCTACCCTCTCTGTTGTGGGCGGCCGCCGCATGGGCAAGGCCCCCCACATCTTGGTCACCCTCATGGAGCCGAAACTACCGCGGTGGATCTTCTACCACGGTGTCCAGCTTCGCCTCCTTCCGTTCCGCAACAAGGTGGAAGCCTGCTACAATTGCCGCTCGACCGGCCACCGGACCGACGTGTGCCCCAAGCCGCGGCAGGAGCGGTGCCATCGGTGCGGCGCTGCTCACCCCACACCGCCCGAAGGATCGCCACCCACTTGCAACCCCCGCTGCATCGTCTGCAATGGGAATCACTCCACGTACAGTTCCAACTGTAAACACCGCTACGTGCAGCGCCCTCAACGCCAGAAGGCCCCGGTACCTGACACACACCCCCCGCCACAACAGCCTGTTCCGCCCGCAGCGGTAGTGCGCTCTTCCCAGCAAGCAGCAAGTGGTCCCTCACCAGCTCCACCGCCCAAGTCGGTTACTGCCTCTCCGCCCCCCGTACCAGCGGTGCCTAAACCCACATCACAGCCCATGAATTCGACATGGCCCCGCGGCGCCCCCGGCTTGCCCTCGGAGCCGCAGGTTGTTGCACTGCAGCAAGAAAACGCCTCCCTCCGACAGCAGGTCACTGCACAAAGCGCTCAAATTGCAGCTCAGAAGACCCAAATTGATTCCCTCCAAGCGAAACTGCAAGCTCTTGAAGAGAAGCTGGAATCAGCCATCACAGTGAAATCCTCTCTGCCCTCTACCATTTGCTCCTCCTCCGACATGGACGTTCAGACTCCCGAAGGATGCACTGGCAAGCGCCGTCGACCCAACACTTCCCTTGAATCTCTTCACTTTTCTGAAGAGGTCCAGGTATCCATCAAGACGGCCTTGGTGGATCTTGAAGAGCGGTTGGATAGCCGCTTCAACTCCGTCCACCAGCTTCTCACCGCACAGCACGAAGCTCTAAATTCCCTGCGCACAGACTTCGCCGCCTACCCCCCCGCCACGTCCTTCCAATCTCTACAGTCAACAGTTGATAGCCTACAAACTGCCATGCTTGGAAGCATCCGAGCAAAGCTACCCCTCCATGCCCGCACCACCACCTCCTCCGGCGCCGCCCGAACCTCGCAAACACCGGCCGAGGCAATATCTTCCGCTGTTAAAAATGGCTGACCGATCCATCGTCACCATTTGGCAGTGGAACTGCCGTGGTTTTCGTCCCAAGCGTAACCACCTCCTTCTCCACCTACAACAACTAGACCCCTCGGACGCGCCTGATATCATCGTACTACAGGAAACTCACGCCGACGTCTCCCTCTCGGGTTACGTCGCCTACAACCAAGTAACTCACCATCCTCTGCCCCATCCCGTGACGGCCGTCCTCACCCGGCGGACGCTCGCTGTCAATCGACACGATCTACCCTTCCCTGCAGTCCATCACGTCTTTCTCGAGACACTACCTCAGCAACGTGAACAGCCCTCTCTGTTTATTCTCAACGTGTACAACCCCCCTCGCTCCACTGAAGACGCGTCTCTCCTAGCCTTGCTCCGTGCCGCTGCAGCGAAAGCAGCCAAATCACCCCTTCTTATTCTCGGCGACTTCAACGTCAAGCATCCGGACTGGGGTTACTCGAAGGCAGATGGCCCCGGAAGGAGGCTGTGGCAGCTCGCTCACGATCTCAACCTTTCCCTGCTCACCGACCCCACGCAACCAACGCGCATCGGCAACAGTGTGTGCCGCGATACCACCCCGGACCTCAGCTTCTGCCGCAGCGTGCCCGACGCGCGCTGGTATAACACGCATCAGTCCCTCGGCAGTGACCACTATGTCCTCACCATTCAAGTTCTCACCTCCCCCAGCAAGCCGCGCCCACACACGGCCCGCTATACAGACTGGGACGCTTTCCGAGAACGCCGGTTGCACTCCGCCACTTCCAACATCGAGGACCTCTCGACGTGGACCGACCAGCTGCTAGAGGACCTCGACGCAGTCACCGCCTCGATCCCCACCACGAAGGACTATCCGGCAACTGACGCCCGTCTTGCCCACCTGTGGGCCGCCCGCACCGGCCTTTGCAACCGTTGGCAGAAGCAACGTCACAACCGTCGCTTACGCCGCCGCATTGCGCACCTCGATCGTACGATCGAGCAACACACCACCGCGCTCGCCCGCCAACAGTGGGAGCAGCTCTGCTCGGGTCTCTCTGGTCAGTTGGGCTGCAAACAGTCCTGGCATCTCCTCCGCCACCTCCTCGACCCTGCTTCTGCCAAGTTGGTCGCTCGGCAGCAGTTACAACGAGTGGTCCGGGCTTACCCCGGCGACACTCCGTCGCTGATGGCAGACCTGTCCGCCAAATACCTTCAGCTTCTGCCTCCTGGCACACCTCCTCCCCCTCTCGCGTCCTACTCTGGGGCCCCCAACCCAGTACTGGACGCCGATATCACGGAAGCGGAGGTCTACGCGGCATTACAGAAGCTCCGCACCACTTCCGCCCCCGGCCCAGATCGCATCCCCAACAAGCTCCTCCGAAACCTCGACGCCCCTTCGGCTGCTACCCTCACTTCGTTCCTCAACGAGTGCTGGCGCTCCGGCAACCTCCCCCAATCATGGAAACACGCTCGCGTGGCTTTCATCCCCAAGCCGGGCAAGAAACTCACAATCGAGAATCTCAGGCCCATTTCACTCACCTCGTGCGTCGGCAAGCTTCTAGAACATGTCGTTCTCGCTCGCTTGCAAACGTACACGGACGCACACCATCTCCTTCCCCACACCATGCTTGGTTTCCGCCCCCACCTATCCACGCAAGATGTCCTCTTACAACTCCACCATGATCTCCTCGACCCACCCACATTTTCAGACACAAAGGCTCTCCTTAGCCTGGACCTTCACAAGGCGTTCGACCACGTCTCCCATTCGGCTATCCTTGCCGAACTCGCAGCCCTCAATCCCGGCACCCGCACCTACAACTACATTCGCGCGTTCCTCACCGCCCGCACGGCCGAAATCATCATAGGGGACCTCCCGTCTCCCACGTACGAGCTTGGCCCTCGTGGCACCCCTCAGGGCGCCGTCTTGTCGCCTTTTCTATTCAATCTTGTCCTCCGCTCGCTTCCTGGCAAGCTGGACCGTATCCCCGGTCTTAAACACACCCTGTACGCGGACGATATTGCTCTCTGGGTCACGTCGGGCTCTGACGGCCATATCGAGCAGACGTTGCAACGCGCAACCGACGTCGTCACGTCCCACGTGCACGCGGCCGGTCTTACTTGCTCAGCGGCCAAATCGGCCCTTCTTCTCATGCGGCCTCCCGACCGGCGTCGCTACAAAACTCCCCACCCCACCATCACGGTTCATGCCAACTCTACTCCTGTTCCCGTCGTTTCGCATCTCCGCGTGCTCGGGCTGATCCTACAGTCCAACCGCCATAATACACACACCATAGCCAAGCTCTCGCTCTCGGTGCAGCAGACCGCACGTATGCTCGCCCGTGTCCGTGCGCGGCGTGAAGGCATGCGAGAACACGATCTACTTCGCCTTGTCGACGCTTTCGTCGTTTCCCGCCTCACGTACGGCCTTCCTTATACACGTCTCCTAAAATCGGAACGCGATAAAATTGACGTCCTCATCCGCCGGGCATACAAGACTGCCCTCGGCCTTCCCCCCAACACGTCCACCGATCGTCTTCTCCGTTTGGGTGTACACAACACGCTCGACGAGTTGATTGAGGCTCACCGCTCCGCTCAAGTGCAACGCCTTTACCGTTCGCCGACCGGTCGCCACATCCTTTCCTCCATCGGCCACGACACCTCCTCCCACCCTCCGGATCTGGTCTCATTACCCCATGCTATTCGCGCGGCGTTCTACATCAAGCCGCTACCTAAGAATATGCTGGCGGGCCACCACGACGCTCGCCGCCAAGCCCGTGCCGCCATGCTTCAAGCAAAGTACGCCGACCACCCGGCCGTCGCCTACGTAGATGCGGCCCGATACAATGCACGCAGGGACGCCTTCGTAGTCGTTTCCGTGTCGCCCTCCTCAGCTCCTTTGGGGCCGACCATCACGGCTGGCACCGTCAGAACGCCTTACGTCGTCGAGGCGGAGGAAGTGGCCATTGCTTTGGCCGCGACCTCGGCTGACGCAAGCGTCATAATCAGCGACTCGAAACAAGCCATCTCGAATTTCGCGCGAGGTCTCGTCTCGCCTACCACCTTACGGCTACTTCGGCCCCTACTGCAGCAAGATGAGCAGTGCCGCATAGAACTGATCTGGGTCCCCGCCCACTCGGGTCACCCCGGCAACGAGACAGCTCACCAACGCGCTCGAGGATTCGTCGACCGAGCGGTGGGCCACTCAGAGTCGGACGCCCTGGTGCCGGAGCCCCTGGTCACCTACCACGACATCACTCAGCACTATCGCCTCGAGCGATATTTCTATTCACATCCTCACAGCAGCCTTCCCAAGCGGTCCGAGATCGCCTGGCGTCGCCTACAGACCCGCACCTTCCCGTGCCCCCTCGTGTTTTCATACATGCACCCAGGTGCCATCGATCCACGCTGCTGCCTGTGCGGCAACGTTGCCTCGTTGAACCACATCCTCTGGGGCTGCCCGGAGGATCCCCCGCCCGCCGACCTCCTTTGCTCACCCCCCACCGAGGGACAATGGGAGGCCCTTCTCTCCAGCAACGACATAGACATCCAGACACGGGTCCTGAAACGAGCGGAAGAAGTCATCGAGAAGCATAGCCTGGCAGCCTTCGTGGCTTAGCCTCCCTTACCCCTCACCCCTTCGATTAATAAAGTTGTTACTCACTCACTTTCACTACTCTTGCACGTACCTTGGCAGAAAATAACGTGGGTCGTTTAGCTCGAAATTCTTCACGGTGCACTATTTCATTTTTCGCTCCTATATTCATAAAAATATCTCGCAGAAACATTTTTTTGTACGAAAATATTTCCACCAACCTCGACGCGGGACATATCATCAGTTAAACCAGCTGACCAATATAAACATACAATTGCGAAGCGTAATTTTTGTGGCTTTGGCCCTGACAATTTTACTTACCACATCTACAAGGAGCGTGATTCAGTTGGTTAAACACCCCAAAAGGTGTCACAACGCTAAAACACGTGGACGAGAAAGACTAAACGGAACACATTGGGACATTCACCCTATTGTGGCTTTCTCATTTGCGTCTGTTAGCGTTATGATTCGTTTCAAAAATTGGTGCCTACGTGCACCAAGTCCCTCTTCACCTTTCGCTTCTGTTCATTCATTAGGCCAATGATCAATGACTGTGGATCTGTGGTACTTTATGTGAGGTCACTTGTTAGATCCCAGGCGGCTGAAGCGACAACTACGTGGTATCAAAAGACAAAAAGACATTCGTGTACCAGGCAATAGGTGCTCCCTAAGGAAGTCCAGATGGTCGAACTTGTACAGGAGTTCCTATTTTTCTTAAATATGATATGATGTTTAAGAAACGTTACCGTTGTTGTATAGCACTGCCTGCTCTTTTTCGCACAGATAACACGTTACGTCAAAAAAAAAAAAACAGCAGTGAAGTGAAAAAGATTACAGGAAAGAGCTTACACATTTCCAATGGTGATTGTTTTGGGGAATATTCCACCGGGGTGGCATGTGAATGGTTATGGTTTTCGGCAGCTAATCAGAAGGTTTCGAGTTCGATCCCAGTTTCACGGAACAAATTTCCACGGAATCGAAATGCTGGAGTTTCATGTGCTCTGCAATGTTAGTACACAATAGGGCACACCAGATTGCAGGAAATTTCCTCAGCTCGCGGCTATTGCGTGCCTCATAATCCATGTTGTTGCAGATTAAACGCCCAATATTATTATTTCAGGGACTCAGGCTGAAATAATTAAACCTTAATTTATAATAAAATGGCGTGTTCAGCCGCTTAAGATCCCCGATTTGCATTTGTTTTTTATTTGCTTGAATATTTCTACAGCCTAAGTTAACAAAGATTCATAACTTCTCATGCATTCCCTCTGTTTTTATTGTCTATATGTTCATGACTGAGAGAAAAAAAATGAGCCCCTTCAGATCCATTCATTCTTCTCGTTTATATCCCACTCGAATCGCTTCATGCTGCCTCGACGTGAGGGCCGCTTCTCTGCACAACACTGATGCACTGCTGCCGCTCAGGTCCCAACGGGTATTCGAAATGCTACCGAGTGTCGGCCAGGCCCCGCCGTGGGACACGCGCTGTTGCGGCGATTAAGGGCGCGGCATTTTCTCTGTCGAAGCGCAGTTCGATGTAAGTGACAGCGCTTTAAATTAAACTGTCTCGGCGCTCCGTTCCGGCTGACTACCGGCGGCGGCCGCCTTCTTCGGATGCGCGCTGAATTAAAACAGAAGTGGGAGAGGGCGAGAGTAAGAACGCGAGTGTCAGGCACTTTCGCGTGGTAGCCTCAATTACGACTCCCTTCCTTCTGCATTTAAGATTTTTATTTCCTGCTTCCATTGAATGTTTATTTGCCTTTTTTCTTGAATACAACAAAAAGATTTTTATACTCTGGTCGCTCATTGGTAAAATCATTTCTTTTTTTTAATTCAGACTAACTCCTTCCGGCCGCAATTAAACTTCAGAAGTACTCAATGTTATATGTATTTTTTTTTAATTTCGCCCTTGTCTCCTAAATGCTTGGCAATACAGTTTCCAACGAAACGTTCATTTGGAGCCACAAAGATTGTACGTTCGAATTTCCATTTTTATTACGGTTGAACTAGTTCGGTCTTGTTGAGTAGTTTTATTACTTCCTCGCTAAAACAATGTCTGAACTCCGGCACACACAATAACAATATTGTAATTGACTGTAATTCCAAGCCCTGCTATTGAAGAGAGCGGTGCGTCATCAGCAGTCATTCTTTCTGGCGTGTTTGTTTGTTCGTTCATTTGGATGGCTGGTGAAGGACGGGATTGAAACGAAAATTCTACTGTTTAGAAAAGCTAGCCCAGTTAATGTGATCACAGGCCGGCGACCACATCTACAATAACCAGCTTACCGCTATAGATATTCTGTGTTCTCTGAATGTATTACAATGAGAGTATAGTCACGCATTCGATTGGTACCGCAAGGTCCACTAGCGTCATGGAACTAGGGACAAGCCTTTCATGATAAATTCTGCGAAATATCCCCGACTAGCATAATCTTAGTTCAGATGGTCTGAGATATCTGTCTGTATGTTATACTTGCAGCAAGCGTTAGAGGTCTGATTTTTTCTATTATGTTTTGTTTAAATCGTCTAGGTGATCTTAAGTTCAAGCCATAAAGCGTACCCAGTAAAAATGACTAGCCTAGAATTAAGCATCGAAAGAAAGCGGCGTTTACTGAACAGGGACTGAAATCAGAAAGCTGTTTGTCCATTGCCCTTTTTTGTCAATGCCCAGTTGTGTTCACGTCCGGTTGCAGGATTCCCTGAAATTCTTGTTTTTCGAGACTCCCGGCGTAACACTTTTTTGTAGGTAGAAGCTCAGAAACTTTACGTTGAGCATGTGTTGAGTTATGTCTATTTTCTTTACTGCGATGAATAGTTACTTAATGCCTCATGTACGTTTACATAACTATATATGCATAGCACATAATTGGAAAAGCTGAAACTGCCGAATGCAAATGTAAATTTGAAGATGAACACATGCGATATGTCACCTTCTTATAGACTGTCCACGACATGACACGCCGAGACTTGTCTTAATTTTTCAGCCCTGTATTTTATTATTTGGCAGATATATTTGTTTCTCGTTGATTTGGAGTTGCTACAACCTGAAAAACACAAAAATATTTTTTCTGAGCATCCCATCAGTATACAAGAAAAGTGGCTCAATGTCCTGAATATAGGACACCAGGGCTTAGTGGTTGTTAAATGAAATATGGTAAATTTAAATACATCTCTTTATTTACCCTGTTAGTGCGAGTTATTGTTGTGAAACTAACAAACAGCAACCACGTATTAGTTACAGCACCTAACATGTACAATAGCTAGTCTTTGCGCTCGTGATACACAGTTCCTCGTTGCACTTCAATGGCCACCGTCTACATATTGAACACCTTGGATGATCCAACATCATAAAGAACTGCCGTATCCTGCTTTGTGGCGCCAGAATTAACGCCACCCGTATTTGCGAGGGCAAGCTTATTGAGCTATACTTCATCGTCGTCTTCTCCTAGCTCCATGACGCACGATTATTATATTTCATGGAACAAATTTAAATTATTTACGTAGTATATCACTATTAGACATCCCTTACATATTATCTAAGTGGTGTGGGCAGGTTTCTCGACTAGAATAACAAGAAATTGGGAGCTTTTACTAGAGCTACACATCTGAATTAGCCTGAATACTTTCAGAGGTCTGACTACCACTGAGCCCTATTGCCCTATAATTATGGCGTGAAGATTGTCCACTGCTGCGGTAGATACGTTAGTGGTAAGAAAGATCCACTTTGTAAATAGCAAGTTAGAAATCTTAGAAACAACATGAAAAAATACAATGGATACTGATCTAATGGTTAACCAGCAAGGTGTCATTTATAATTTGGTTGTGGCGAGTGTCATCGTTATCACAACCCGCCATTTTGTTGTCTATTTTGCAGAGTTCCAAAGAAGCCAACGACTAAAAAATTGCTACTTATGCTTGTACAGGTGTAATGAGGAGTTCGGACACCTTTTTCAGTTTCTGACTTCATTGTGTCACACTTGTCTGCTAAATTGCTTCATGTACTTTTTATAGGACGCCAGGGCCGAAAGGGAAATTAGAACTGTTGGCATTAGACCACAGACCGTTTAGTATCAAGAAACTTCAAAGCTCATGGCTAACTGCTTGATTGATTGATATGTGGGGTTTAACGTCCCAAAACCACCATATGATTATGAGAGACGCCGTAGTGGAGGGCTCCGGAAATTTCGACCACCTGGGGTTCTTTAACGTGCACCCAAATCTGAGCACACGGGCCTACGACATTTCCGCCTCCATCGGAAATGCAGCCGCCGCAGCCGGGATTTGAACCCGCGACCTGTGGGTCAGCAGCCGAGTACCTTAGCCACTAGACCACCGCGGAGGGGCAAGCTAACTGCTGTTTTACAGTCGTTGAAAACGTTAGAACGTTTTTCAGAAGACAGAGTTATTGCTGAAGAGTACTGAGAAACAACAAACTTTTGTAACAAGTCCTACCTATTATGTACAGTATGAGAGAATTTATTTACAGAAAGGTAGAGAGGTCGGCCTGTGCACAGTATTATATCACATCTATCATATGTGCTGAAGTGCATAGCGCATCGACAGTTATGTGCACATGAGCGAACACATCTTCATAAGGACCAGACATGTGCAGTGCTATTTCGTACAGCTTGGATAGAATATCAACTAGAGACATTATCAGAGACATTATTCATTGACCTTATCTTTGTGTCGGTGTCGTTTGATATGTGCGTATGAGTGTGTTTTTTGAATATGTGCGCTCGGTAGTTCTGTTTTTCATGAACTGCTCTTTATTTTTTTCTTACAACATATATGTTTTAGCACTCACTCTAGGGCTAAAAAATAGCCGGCGCCTTACTTGTGCGCTGGCTGGCATCTCCATGTATCTTATCAATGAAAAAAAAAACACCGATGTCATTAATGAGACACACGTTATTCCCAGTATTAGCAATCACAATGCTGTCTTCGCAAAGCCAACCAGATTTCCCGTTAATGCAAACAAAAAACGTGAATATAGGGGAAGCATCTTTTACAGTAAAGCCAACTATGAGCGAATTTCAGCGGAACCAGAGCACCATTTTTTGTCATTTGAATGCAGTGCAGATGAAGCAACTGTTGAGCAGCTATGGCGAGTGTTTAAGAAACGCATTTCTGGACTCATTAGGTGCCATGTACCGAGCATCTCAAGCAACAAACCAAACGAAAGGAAGGAACCTTTGATTAGTTGACATCTTATTCAGCTTATCAAAAAGCGCAAGAGGGCCTTCTCCCGATACAGTGAAAACACACGCGCACCTGAAAATTTTATTCAAATAAAAGACTTGAGATCACTTTATAAAATTAAACCACAAGAAGCCAGAAAAGAGTATTTTAAGAGTTTGGCCGCAGACTTTCCTAATAAGCAGAGTTTTTGGAAGTATATGAGACGATGTGGTAATGAGAAGGTTAGCTCACCAAATCTACGTTACGGTGGCGAGACCGCAACTGAGGATATGAATAAAGCCATACTTATCAATGACTTTTTAAAATAGGTTTTCCGCCTTCCTACATAAGTAATTGTCGCGAATAAGAAAGCGAAATGTTCCCCCATGGGTGAGATAGAGCTTTCATTCAATGACATAATTAGTTGTTAAAGCGTATTGACAAAATTAAAGCAACTGGGCCAGATGGCATAAAACCAAGAGTTTTAAGCCACTGCTCTGAGAAATTGGCTCGTTACCTCAAGTTAGATACAAAAAAATCACTCGATTAAAGCAAGCTTCCTGGTGACTGGAAGGTTGCTAATGTTGTGCCCATTTTCAAAAGTGGTTCTAAATTATATGTATAAATTCACAGAGTGACTTCTCGGACGTGAATTTGTTGTTAACTACTTGAACATGTCCTTTTTTCTACTTTGGGGAACCACCTGGCTTCAAATAATATTTCTATTCTAAACAACACAGGTTTATACAGGGTTTTATATGTACAACCCAATTATTTGAATTTTTTCGTGATATAGCATCAGATATAAATAATAGGGCACAGATTGTTTGTTTATTTTTGGACTTAAGAAATGCTTTCATTACGGTATCACACTCTGTTCTCGTACAGAAACTGCAGAACTCCAACATTGATCAAACCATTTGCCAATGATTCACAGACTATTTAACTTCAAGAAAACAGAAGGTTGTTCTAGGTGGATCATATTACAGTTTTAGTTTCAGTGACATAAGGGGCATAGAATTTCCTAAAACTTACTAGAGGGGACTTTCGCGCTGCGATCATCCAGCGACTATGGAAATGATAGGTAGTACACGTATTCGCCTAATATTCGTACTTGCGGGCGGCGAGTCGCACTTGTAGCTTCGTTTATTGCTGTGTTTCAATTTTGTTTTGAAAGAAAGAACGAACACTTTTTAACTTCGTGATCTGATTTGAAAAGGTAAGCCTAAAAAAATAATGCAGCGAAGCGCAACCACAGCACATTTGTTCATTTTTGTTTTGTGAGAAAACAGCTCCAAGCCTCACGAACCCACACGGAGCCAGAAGTACGAAGATTAGAAAAATCCGTATACAACCCATCATTCCCATGCTAGCCGAAGCGCCATACGTTGCAGCTCCCGTAGACACTAGTGCCAGAGTTCCTTCGGTGTATATTTAGGAAAATCTATGATTTTACGGGCCTAGTACGTGGGCCCGTGATCTATGATTTCACGGGCCTGTTACTATATTTACTAGGCCCGTAATCTATATTTTACGGGCTTTTTACTAGGCCCGTAAAATCCATGATTTTACGGGCCTAGTACGGAACCCAAGGGTTACGTACTAGGCCCACTTCTCTTCCCTGTGTTCATTAATGATATTTCGGATACAATGAAGTGTCGTTTTAGAATGTTTGCTCACGACTGTGTGTTGTACATTGAACCGACCAACCAAACGGATTCCACCCAGCTTCAGGATGACCCTACTCGCGTGGAAGTTATGGCGTAAAAATAATCACATGGTACTAAGCACCAATAATTGCGTTCATGCCAGTTTCACTAGAAGGGTGAACATCTTAAACAGTTAAGGTATTAGCAAAGAACACAAACACAAGTACTTGGGTGCCATGTTTTCTGAGGATGGGGGATGGTCTGACCACATGTATAGCGTTCTCAGCATAGCTGGAAAAGCCGTGAGCATTTTTACAAAGAAATATCAAACGTGTAACTATATAAGGAGGTTAAATAGTAGGTATACTAGCGTAAAACCAAAACTGGAATACGCCTGTCTTGTATTTATTTATTTATTTATTTATTTATTGTACCCTCAGGGCTCGAGGGCATTACAGAGGGGAGAGGAGATATACATAACGGAACCAATGTAAAACAGCAAGGAAAAAAACTCACAGCAGATAAGCAAGTGAAATAAAGTAGGCATAAATGACAACAATTCGATAAGGAAAAAGGTATACTAACAATAATAAGCATATATATACACACATATGTACTACACATATACAAATGGTATGGTGTCCGTTTCACAATGTACAGCGGCGAGTACTTTTAGGGTGAACACGCGAGCACGTGATCAGGCTCCGCGCAGCGCCAGTATACGCTGGCGCAGGCGCACATCGAAGCATTGCGACGCTTGCTCACACGCACACACGGGAGCTGGTTTACTTCGTAGGCTACAACGCTTGAGCGTGCCAATCTGTAGCAGCAAAGCGCCGGTCTCCATTGTCTGTAGTACAGCAAGAGCAGCACGCTCGTGTGCGCCCGTGCAACTTGGATGCGATGCGCGGCCGCGTGGGCTGCGCTGGCGCTCCGCAGTGCGCTGCAACGCTGAGCCATGTGAACAGTGCTTACCACTGTACATATTCATGCACTTGAACGCATTCACTCGATCGCAGCAAGATTCGTTCTGCGAAAATATGACCATACTGAATGCTGCCGATGTATGAAGCGAGATCTTGATGGGCAATATGTGCAAGATCGAAGATGTAATCCGAGGCTGAAACAATTTTAAACAATCTATAACATGACAACAGGCAATATTCTTTGAGCATATTTAAAACCAGCACATTATCATTCATCTCGTTATGACCACTATTGTAAAGTACAGCCATACAACCCCAGAACTGATCTGTCGAAGCATACTTTATTTTTGTACATGCCATTGCCGAATAGAATACGTTACCAGCCGATTTAAACGGCCGAAAGACTGCGGCTTCATTCTATGAAGCACTGCAGTGTGGTCTCCACAATAATGCCTAAGAGAGTGCTGCTGATAATGTTTCAAATAAAATAACGAATAAGTAAACATGATCAAAGCGCTCGAAACAAAAACTCCCAAGCATTTCCCCGAGGGTGAACATGGTTAAGTGCGAATACACGGGGTGATGCTATGAGGGGTATTTATTAATTCGCACTATTATATTTATTAATCACACTATGGTGCCTTTATGGTGTAATGGTTCCTGGGAATCGCAATTTGATCACACGGGGGAGTTTACGTTAACTCACTGGCGAATGCCAACGGATTTTAACTTTACTCCCCCTCACGACCCGCTCTCGACGGGACACTGAGAGAGAAGGCGGGCGCGCGAGAGAGAGGGGTGCGCGCGCAGCTGCAGCGAGCGAGGAGAGCGGAGGAGCGAGCGAAGAGGGAGGGGGTATAAGGCGCGTTAAGTGCCAACCACTGGCACGCGTATGCACGCGCCTACGCGTCAAAAGCGTCTAGTCGCGCCTGTGGAGGAAAAGGGCGCGCAACTACTGGCACGCGTCGACCGCGTTGACGCCCACGCGTCCAAGGCCGATGCACAATGTTGCTTGATTTTTTGGCTTAGAACTGTCCAAGTTCAGCAAAGAACGGCACGTTCTCAACTAGAGCGGGAATGTATGTTTTAGAGGATATGAGAACACGTTAACAAGTTGATAGTGCTTCAAACACCCCAGTTTAGACTATTTTAGAAGTAATTGACATTTCAGTGCCCAAAGTAACTACAGCGGTATGCACCAGAAATCAACATCGGTGCGTGCGCCGCTCCCGCGAATGAACATTCGCGGCTAGGATACTGTACGTCTATCATAGGCGTGTGCAGGGTTCTCCTTAAGGAGGGGGGGGGGGGCAAAAGTTTGTCCCAGTGCCCCTCCCCAGGGCTGACTTAGCACCCCCTCCCTATTATGTTAATATATGGAGTTGACATTGAGCTCTCCCTCCCCCCCCCTCCTCTCTGTGGTGAATGAGGCGTGGCTGCCCTCCTGATCAGGTTTACAAACCACCGGGTTTCTATACCTGCACTACCAAAGTTACTAACAATATCTTGCATATGCTGGTACCTTCAGTATATTTACCAACATATTTTATATCAGTCAACTTAATAATCACGCCTGCAACTTCATGATCTGACAGAATTAAGTCAGTCATAAGACTACAATTGAGGCCAGAGTAGCAGGCTTTCAGCTGATGTGCGTGTTCGAAATATCTACTAATGCAACAAAGCACACCTGGTTCTAATTGATACAATTGATATTGGCCATAAGATAGGAACCAAATACTGCGTAGAATGCCTTCGGGCATTTTCCATAGTCGAAATGTGCTCTAATGCAACTGACTGTGCCTGACACTTCATGATGTGACAGATATCGGTCATAATATTGCAACTGAGCCCTGTATAGAAGACCTCTGGGCGTTGTCTTTAGTCAAAGTATTCTCTAAAACGACAAATGACACCCAACTGTTCATGAAGTCACAGATATCGGTCATAATATTAGAACTGAAACCTTAATGCAAGACTTCTGGACGTTGTCTTTAGTCAAAGTATTCTCTAACACGACAAACGACACCGAACTGTTTATTAAGTTGCAGATATCGGTCATAATATTAGAACTGAAACCTTAATGTAAGACCTCTGGACGTTGTCTTTAGTCAATGTATTCTCTAAAAGGACAAACGACATCCAACTGTTTATGAAGTCACAGATATCCGTCATAATATTAGAACTGAAGCCCCAATGCAAGACTTCTGAACGTTGTCTTTAGTCAAAGTATTCTCTAAAACGACAAACGACACCCACCTGTTTATGAAGTCACAGATATAGCTCATAATATTGGAACTGAACCCTGTATGGAAGACTTCTGGACGTTGTCTTTAGTCAAAGTATTCTCTAAAATGACAAATGACACCGAACTGTTTATTAAGTCGCAGATATGATTGACGATTGATATGTGGGGTTTAACGTCCCAAAACCACTATAAGTCGCAGATATCGGTCATAATATTAGAACTGAAACCTTAATGCAAGACCTCTGGACGTTGTCTTTAGTCAATGTATTCTCTAAAACGACAAACGACATCCAACTGTTTATGAAGTCACAGATATCGGTTATAATATTGGAACTGAACCCTGTATGAAAGACTTCTGGACGTTGTCTTTAGTCAAAGTATTCTCTAAAGTGACAAGCCGCACCCAACTGTTCATGAAGTCACAGATATCGGTCATAATATTGGAACTGAACCCTGTATAGAAGGCTTTCGAATGTTGTCTGCAACCAAAATGTTCTCCTATGCAACAACCCACACCTACTCTTCATGATGTGACGGATTTAGGTCATGAGACTGTAATTGTACACTGTGCAGAGGGCTTTCGAATGATAAGCGTATCGGAAATATCCTCTAATGCAATAAACCGCACCTCGCTCTTAATGATACAACAGATACTGGTCATAGGAATGGAACCAAGCATTACATATAATGCCTTTGGGCATTTTTTGTGGTAAAAATATGCTTTAACACAATTAACTGTACCTGAAACCTCATGATAAGACAGATATTGGTCATAGGACTGCAACTGAACCCTGTATGGAATACTTCTGGATGTTGTCTATAGTTAAGGTATTCTGTTAAACGACAAACTGCACTCAACTCTTCATGAAGTCACAGATATCGGTCATAATACTGGAACTGAACCCTGTATGGAAGGCAGTCAAAATGTTCTCCAATGCAATAAAACACACCTGACACTTCATGATGCAACAGATATTAGTGATCAGATTGGAACCAAGCACAGCGTGGAACACTTTCAGATGGTATATTTATTTATTTTCAAATACGGCAGCCCAATGTGAGGCTACTGCAGAAGTGGTGTACATATATACAAAATGAAAGCATTTAAACAGTGATATCACAGTAAGTGTGCCAACGTAAACAAATATCACTACCCCCTGAGTGCACCCCAATAAGAAATGAGAGAAACAGAACATTAATATGATACAAGTGCCTCCAAAAAGTCAGACACACTGGTATCACGAACAAAGCCAAGTAGATCATTCTAGTGTTCGACAACTTTATTTGAACGTGTTGGAGAGCACTACAAATGACTTCTAGGCTGGACTGTCATTGCAGATCAGTGCTCTGTTGGAGGTTTCTGCACTTTGCAGCTAGTTTCAATATCTTTTAACATCTACAAAGTGCATCTGACACTTCTTGATGAGACAGAAATTGGTTTTGAGACGGCAGCCAAGCACTGTGGCTTTCACATGTCATAAATAGTCAAAATACCCTAGAATGCAATAAAGCATGCCCAAAATTTTTGATCGGACAGATACCGGTCATAGGATTGCACCAGAGCACCATACAGAAGTTTTGGCAAGGTTCTTAACATAGCCTAACTGAATGTGCTTAAGTGCATGCATATATAGTCCAAATTAATGTGTATACTAAAAACCTGAAAAGAAATGAAGCAGTCCTTGGAAACACATACAAAGATTCAATGTTTGAAACCATCTAATAATATCTTCAGCTCATTACAGTCTAGAGGAACAGATAAATACATGCACAGTTCTGAAAGATCTCATAAGTCACACGAGGTACTTTTTGCATTTCTTCTATACAAAGTGCAGTACAGTACTAGTGCACCTTCATTCTTTCTGTGCATACATGTGGTGACCTTCTCTTCCTACTATTGTGTCATCGTGCAGCTAATTTCAAATCAGGCGCTTCTCACAAGGTTTTCAGTTATCTGTCTAGCTGTAAACAAAACGCGTGTTATATTATAGTGAACTGTAAAACGACGGAGAAGCACCATCGTATGCCTACAGCTATGAGTATCAGAATGAACTATAAATTAAGAATGTGTATGTTAGAATGCCTCCAAACAATGTATGTGCAACTGAGCGTGGCCGAGAAGCAGAACAAGCGAGAAGTGAAATAGCAGGCAATACCAGCAGCACTTAATCATGCAACTTTCTTTTTCGATCACCACAGCAACGCACGCTCTAGTTTCTATCTTGGATATGAATGGACATGAGACTGCTGACAGCTGAATGTGTCAGCGTCGCTGGTACCCGTCACAAAATCACATCACACTGATACCAACCAGAGCACGCTTGTTAATAGCTTGGCAACACACGAAAACGATTTGCACCGAAGCCAATGAATGTTTCAGCGTCATACAATTCGCGAATACACTTATATAAGTACGTACGATTTCACATCACCAAAATGTGCTGGCTAGTGCGAGGTTCACTTTCAGCGATGATGAATACCGATGTTGAAAACAAACACAGTGTAGATAAAAACTCCTCCGTATGCACTACGCAATGTTTTTGGCGTCGTATACGGTGTCTATGTTGCGACGGAAACTACCGTAGATCTTTCTCAGCCGATGTTCATTGCATGTGTTGGTTCATACGAACTAGACGGTAGAGGCCTACGCTGGATCCAGATGACACCGATCTGAATTGCCTCCGCGGTAGGCGAGGGCTCGCGCTCAAAGCTTCGAACCTCCGAAGTCTGTTCACACTTATTTTTAGCACAGAAAATCACAAATCAAAGCACAAGAACACCGACATGCTCCAGTAGTCTGTGCGATGTTTTCGCTCGGCCGACGATCGCACTCGGGACCGGTGCCGGCATTTGGTGGATTTGTCGGCGTCGCTCGAACTCGGCACGAAACCGCGTCACGCTGGTAGCACTCGCAGTCGTTCGTCGTTTCGTTGTCGTTATAGATTACGAAGCGGTTATTCAGGAACGTTTGGAGTAGTTTTCATGCTTGCTTTCAGCACTCGGCTGTGCCTTCGAAGCGGCGGCCATTAGGCACAGCAGTCGGAGTCATCGCGGCCTCTGGTTGGTTGGCGCGCGGCCTCTGGTTGGTTGGCGCCGCTGTACGCGTGGTGACGTAGCGTACGCGAGGCGAAATATCAAGCCCGGCTTGATCCCTCGCGCCTGCTCGCGTATGCCCCTCCGAAGCCGACGCCGAGAGGCGCATTTGACGCTTTTGACGCGTAGACGCGAGCATACGCGTGCCAGTGGTTGGCACTTTACTGACACCGATATCAGCGTCGCGTCCGTGGCTTATTCGGTAGAGCGTCGCGCTGCGGCCCGCCAACTCCTCTTTCTTTTAAAGATAGAGAGAAGACTGCGGACGCCGCCGACGGCGGTGGATGGTTTGGGGTCGCTTATAAAGTGTATTCACACTTAAAACAAGAGGAAGACTTCTCCTCGGCGTTAGCATGTGCTCAATATTGTCACGTGCTTGCTCAAGAAAGACGATGACAGTTGTGCATGTGCCACGAAGGACTACGAAATGGACGAAGAAGAAGAACTCGCTTGCGCGTTCTAATTAAAAAGATCGACCTGCTTCTGGTGTCTCAGTCTCTACGGCAAGACCTCTGTTTTGACGTCGTGACACTGGTGGAGGTGCTGGAGCCTACAACCGGATGCAGGACAGTCTTGCTCGGACCCGTTCACCTAGTCCAGAGACCCAGCCCCTCGTCACGACTCCGGTGCACCGATTCAGTCGGCGCCTACTAGGCCTAAGTCCGGAGTCCGCACCTGTTCCACCTCTAACCAGCATGGCAGCTCCTACCACATCCACGGCTACCCTTACATCGCAGACCACTCTTCCCTCGCAGGTGACTCTTGAACATCCTCGCGTTCCTGAAGTTTTCCATGGGGAAGAGTACGAGGATGTCGAGGACTGGCTCGAACAGTTCGAACGGGTCGCTGTATCTAACCACTGGACCGAACAGCACAAACTTGGCCGTGCTTATTTCGCCCTGGAAGATAGTGCTCGCACGTGGTACGAGAACCACGAGGCTACTTTCCAATCTTGGGAAGATTTCCGTCGAAAGCTCCTCGCCACATTTTTGAACACGGACCGACGGGATCGCGCACAGCAACTGATTGAGGCTCGCGCACAAAAACCCAACGAAACAGCCGCCATGTACGCAGAGGGTATGATCCGTCTGTTTCGACGAGCTGACCCTGACATGCCCGAGGCGAAGAAGGTGCGTCACCTAATGCAGGGTGTCAAAGAACCAGTGTTTGCGGGCCTCGTACGAAATCCACCTACAACAGTAGATGAATTCATAAGCGAGGCGACTGTCATCGAGCGCGCACTGCGACAACGATACCGACACTTTGACCGCCTGCCGAACCACACGGCAGTAAGTGCGGCAGCTCAGAACACTGCCGTGTGTGAAAGTTCCCTGCGACAAATGATTAGGGAAATACTGCGTGAGGAACTTCAGGCCCTCTGCGTCCCTCCTACCCAACCGCCCGTCGCATCTGTTGCCGAAATCGTCCGTCAGGAGTTGAGGCAAGCCATTACACCACCGGCGCCAAGTCCTGAGCCACATCCAGCGAGCTACGCTGATGTGGTCCGTCGTCCTCCACCGTCATTTGTGGCGACACCCTTCCAGCCACGACCCGCGGCCGTACCTTGGTGGCAACGGGATTCCATGAGACGACCACCAGTTCGCCGAACTGACTTGTGGCGCATGGCCGACCGTCGACCTATTTGCTTCCGCTGCGGAGAACCAGGTCACATTGCTCGCTATTGCCGTCATAGTGATTCCGGCTTCGGGAACTTTTCTCGTCCCTCTTCTTTCCGCTCTGAAGACCGTCGTGCCCACGATGCCGATCAACTGTCGACTGGCCAAGCAACTACACCGCGTCGCTGGCGATCTCCATCTCCTGCGCGTTACCGTGACTTCCCTCAGAGCTACGCGGACGTCACCAGAGGCCGTTCGCCTAGCCCGCGCCGGGGAAACTAACTGCTGCGACCTCCGGGGGCAAGGTTGCCAATCGTCGGGACACTGAAAAGTTCCCCCTATCACCGCAAGAAGATATGACGACAACCACGACCAATACGACGACGAATACGACGACGAATACTAATGCCGGTGAAGTTGTACGTGCTGATCTTGGCGTTTTCATTGACGGACATTACGTTACAGCACTGGTCGACACTGGCGCCGACTTCTCACTCATGCGACAAGAACTCGCCGACCGCCTTAGAAAGGTCAAGACACCGTGGACAGGGCCACACATAAGGAGTGCTGGTGGTCAGCTGATGATTCCCACGGGTAAATGCACCGCTCGACTTCGCATTGGGGATTCTAGCTTCGTGGCCACTTTCGTCCTGTTGCCAGACTGCTGTAAAGAGCTAATTTTGGGCATGGATTTTCTTCGAGATCATGGCGCTGTTATCAACATCCCTCAACGTATGGTGACGTTTTGCGCACATCCGTATGTCGACGACAGCAGCGACGAACTACGCGGCAGTTTGCGAATAGCCGACGATGTGACGCTCCCACCGAGATCCTGCTGCCTTGTGTCTGTGTCCAGTGGGTGGCCTTCCTATAAGGATGTGATAGTGGAGCACATAGTCGCTCTTTTGCTCACGCAAGGCATTTCCATCGCGAGAGGCATCCTAACGCTTACAGGTGGACAGGCAGAAGTGCTCCTTACAAACTTCAGCAACGAGCGCCGTCAAATCCAGAAGGGTACCGCAGTTGCCTACTTCGACGATATAGACCAAGCCGGGGATTGCTGTGCTTTGCAACCAGATGACGCGACAGTCCCTGCCTCGACAACTTTGTCGGTGGACATCTGCTCCACGCTACCGCCCTCTGATAGGAAGCGTCTGCTTGGACTTATACACCAATTCGAAGACTGCTTTTCGCGTACGTCAAAGGTCCAGCGGACACCATTGACCAAGCACCGCATCATTACTGAAGACAACACGCGACCGATTCGGCAGAACCCCTACCGTGTGGCTCCGAAAGAACGCGAGGAGATTCAGAAGCAAGTACAGAAGATGCTCGTGGATGACGTCATACAACCTTCGAAAAGTCCTTGGGCGTCCCCCGTGGTTTTGGTCAAGAAAAAAGACGGCAGCTTGCGTTTCTGTATTGATTATCGCAAGTTGAACCAAGTCACGAAGAAAGACGTCTATCCACTGCCTCGCATAGACGATTCACTCGATCGGCTGCGTCATGCACGCTATTTCTCTTCAATGGACCTCCGAAGCGGCTACTGGCAGATAGAAGTCGACGAGAGAGATCGTGAAAAAACGGCCTTTGTGACGCCTCATGGCCTTTACGAATTTAAGGTGCTTCCTTTTGGGTTGTGCTCGGCGCCAGCCACTTTTCAGCGTCTCATGGACACCGTACTATCGGGCCTGAAGTGGCAAACATGCTTGGTCTATCTGGACGATGTTGTTGTATTCTCAGCATCATTCGAGGAACATCTCAGCCGTCTATCCACCGTACTCCAAGCCATACGCTCGGCCGGCCTGACTTTAAAACCAGAAAAAATGTCATTTTGGTTTCAACGAACTCAGCTTCCTAGGCCACGTCGTCAGTCACGAGGGTGTTCGACCTGACCCGGCCAAAATAGACGCCGTAGCGCAATTTCCTGCACCCCGTGACAAAAAGGCTGTGAGACGCTTCTTAGGGTTGTGCGCCTATTACCGGCGATTTATCGAGGACTTTTCGTCTATTGCGGCGCCATTGACACGACTCACACGTGAGGACGTCCCCTTCTTTTGGGGTGAACAGGAGCAAATGGCATTCAATGAACTGCGACAACGCTTGCAAACACCTCCAGTCCTCGCGCACTTCGACCAGGACGCCCCTACAGTACTTCACACTGACGCCAGCAATGTAGGTCTAGGTGCCGTTCTTGTGCAGTGGCAAGACGGCTGTGAAAGTAATAGCCTACGCCAGCAGAACTCTCTCTCGCACGGAGGAGAACTACTCGACCACCGAGAAGGAGTGTCTCGCCGTGGTGTGGGCAGTCATCAAATTTCGTCCGTATTTGTACGGCCGCTCCTTCAAGGTTGTTAGCGACCATCACTCTTTGTGCTGGCTCACCAACCTTAAAGATCCATCTGGTCGTTTGGCGCGCTGGAGCCTAAGACTTCAAGAGTTTGACATGACCATCGTCTACAAATCTGGGAAGAGGCACACCGACGCCGACTGTCTCTCACGGTCGCCAGTGGAAACTGTCACTCCTGATGGCGAAAACATCGACGCGGCATTCTTGGGAGTTGTCAACATGGCCACTATTGCACGAGAGCAGCGCAGTGACCCTGAGCTGTTACCACTCATTGAATATTTAGAAGGATGACGTAAAGACGTGCCGCGGTTATTTGCTAGAGGACTGCAATCTTTTTGCTTGCGAAACGATGTTCTCTATAAGAAAAACTTCTCACCGACCGGTAACCCGCACTTGCTCGTCGTGCCTGCCTCTCTTCGAAAAGAAATTATGGAAGCGTGCCATGATGAAGCAACTTCTGGTCATCTAGGCTACACCCGAACATTGTGCCGACTACGATGCAAGTACTGCTGGCCAAAGTTACCTGCTGCTGTTAACCATCACGTGCGAACTTGCACCGACTGCCAAAGACGCAAAGCGCCTCCCAGCAAGCCAGCCGGTCTTTTACATCCAGTCGAAGCACCAGAAAAGCCGTTCACCCAGATTGGAATGGATTTCCTGGGTCCCTTTCCAACTTCCACAACAGGGAACAGATGGATTATTGTGGTCACTGATTACCTGTCCCGTTATGCGGAGACTAAAGCTATGCAGCGTGGCACAGCAGCAGAAGCCGCTCAGTTTTTCATCGAAAACATCGTCCTTCGGCATGGCGCTCCGACAACAGTGATCACAGACAGAGGACCTGCCTTCACCGCAGAGCTTTTGGAGTCCGTTCACAGACTCAGCGGTACAGCTCACCGGAGAACAACTGCATACCATCCGCAGACAAACGGACTGACGGAGCGCCTCAATAGGACCCTCACAGACATGATCAGCATGTACGTTGACACGGAACATAAAAACTGGGATCAGATATTGCCGTTCGTGACCTTTTCTTATAACACCGCTCGACAAGAAACCACTGGAATGACACCGTTCAGTCTGATCTATGGTCGCGAAGTCACGACAACATTGGACGCCATGTTGCCGCATGAGTGTGACGACATCCATGTAGACGCCGAAGAATTCACTCAGCGTGCCGAAGAAGCCAGACAGCTCGCGCGCGTGCGCATCAGTCATCAGCAGCATCAAGATGCACAACGCTACGACACCCGTCACAAGTTTGTTAGCTACTCACGAGGCGACAAAGTGTGGGTCTGGATTCCGATACGTCGACGTGGACTGTCTGAGAAACTGCTAAGACGGTACTTTGGTCCATACAGCGTCACGCGACGTTTGAACGACGTGAACTACGAAGTTGTTCCCGACACTAATTGTAGTTCTAAGCGCCAAAAGCGTTTGCCCGAAGTCGTGCACGTCATGCGTATGAAACCGTATTTATCGAGTTAATTAGCTCCCGGTTACCGTTTTCGTACGACCACTTCATACGCCTGGTAGAGCACCTAAGTTGCGCATCGGGACGATGCTTCTTTCGGAGGGAGGCAAATGTCACGTGCTTGCTCAAGAAAGACGATGACAGTTGTGCATGTGCCACGAAGGACTACGAAATGGACGAAGAAGAAGAACTCGCTTGCGCGTTCTAATTAAAAAGATCGACCTGCTTCTGGTGTCTCAGTCTCTACGGCAAGACCTCTGTTTTGACGTCGTGACAATATGTTACATGGAGCGTTACGTGAAGCAACGACAATCGCACACAACCACAGCCTATGACAGCCCGGCCCCCTCAAGTGCGGATCACTTAAAGCACCAGTGTAAAAGCTGCGATATCAATTGTCGAAATTTTTCAGTGCTGGGCTGCTCATGTGGTGTGTAGACAACCCAGAATTGTGTGTTCCAGCCCGCATTCAAAAGAACGTCTTAGGTTGAAATGTTGGTGCAACAATTTTTTTTTCATTTGAATGCTGAACCTATCATTAAAGTTGCTAGCCGGACAATCACAGGAGGCTCTTACGAAAAAAAATCTGGCATATTTGAAGCCCCAAACGGGTCAGAATTGGGGCTATATTTTCGCTGAGAAAAGTGCGATATATATGCGTTGCGCTCAGTGCTCAACGTCGTACGTAAAAAGATACGTCCAGCCAGAAAAGATCTCAGGACTTTTCCACTGAAGGTTCCCAGGGCCCTGCCATATGTAGTCGTCTTTGGGCTGTTGTTAACATACGTGACCACCAAAAAATGCCCTGTCGAGGCTGTGACGTCAGCTTTGTGCCCCCGTACAACAAACCAAAAAGGAGATTTTTCTCCTTTCCGTTAAAGAGGTCTATAGGTGATACCAAAGAATTCTCCTTCGGCTTCTACACAGCCAGTGACTACACAGGCAGTGGGAAACATTTAGAAAGAAAGAAATAGGCCCCACACTAAATTAAAACGAACGTGTATTATGGAGGTGATCTACGAAGACAAAAATAAGCATGTAATTTTTGCCCTGGAGGCGAAGTCAGGAGGGGAAAATGTGCGCACAGAAAGATGATGTCTGTGAGTACAGCCTAATGCTGAATCGTGGAAGCCATTCGTAAACGACAAGAAGTTTCAACAAATATAGTGAAAATAGCGAGGTGTCAGCTGCATTTGGGCCTTTTAGACGCCGATCTTTCAGCATTTCGTCCTCCCCTGCTTTTGCTGCCAAACAGAAACGTGGCTTTGACGGCGCCCTGATTGACTGGCCGCTGCTTCCATCTGAAACAAGCCTCGTTGCACGGACGAGAAATTCCGTACAGGAAATAAAGTAATATAACGGGCTTCAAGAAACCGCGAACAGATTCCCGGCTGATTCTTCCCGCATTCTCGAGACATGCCGTCGAAGTGAAGGAAAACTGAGCTGGAAACAAGATGGAAAGAGAAAACGTGGCTATAGGCACCTCAACCTCTCTACAGCAAAACAGTTAAAACAGAACAGAACAGAACAGAAAACGTTCTAGGGAAAGCGGGATGAGATGCGGAAGGTAGGGCGGAACAAAAGATAAACAGAAGCAGCTGGGCAAACGTTGCCTGGCGCGTTCTCTGACAGCCTCGCACATAATTAGGTTAGCTGCACACGCGTCGCTGGCTCGGCGCAATTCCAGCCCGGAACGCCCAGAGGGCAGCGGCGCGAGGCCTTCTCCCCTACGCACCCTACGTCCTTCCCCACATCCCTAATACGGGAATAGAGCGTGATAAAAAAGTGGCGATAAAGAATATAAGAAAAAAAAGTTTATACAACCAGACGTATAGATAGTTCAATACTCACAGACTTCCGCGTACATAGGCTCTTTCCTTCGAGAAAAACACAGGCGTAGGTGTGAACGCTTCTTCTTCACCTCTATATGAAGAAATAATAGAAAAGAAAAACGTGGGAGATATTGTAATGAGGGAAAACGAAGCAGGATTGAAAAAAAAAGGTGCGAAAAATCTGCGCGGGAAATGCGAGGCATTGAGCTGAGTCAGTCCGTAGCATTAGCAGCGACGCCCGCATGGCGCGAGGTTCTGAGTGGGAAGGAATTCTCGCGTGTACGCACGTGGGTCGGTGACGTCGTCTTTTCGTCTTTCCATCGTCGAAAGGCAGTTCTACGATGCCACATTCGCGCGACGACAACCCCCCCCCCCCCCCCACCGCTACTCAGCGCTCGTCTGACACGAACAAACAACTTCGTTGGCGTTGCCGAGCTCGGGGTGTGGTGTAGGTACTGTCGGACACAGTTAGGAATCGATTGAGATGCCTGGCTTTCTCGTCGTCCGCGACCTTTCATCGTGCTTTGTTCGCTCGTTTTACCGTATCAGTCTGTGTGAGCCGCTTTTCGGTGTGCGAGAATTCTGGTTCCACCACAAACCTTCTCAGCAACACGCCGAAATGTTTTTCATTCCAAGCCTATATCCTCCAGTCTTTCTCTTCGCCACATACTCTCGACCAGTTCCTTAGCTGTCTTTATCACCAGTACTGTGCTTTGTTACCCAGCCTGCGCCTTCATTGCCGCATTCCGTGGTCTCGGCATTCACATGTTGGGCAACAGCAGAACTGGACTCGAGGTAGGAGGTTGGTATGGAGGAGGTTTATAGTACAGTGGGAAAGAAACAGTTTCATTTGCCTCTTCTTGTCTTGATTAAAAAAAAAAAGACACCCACTGCCACTCACACTCGGCTAAGACGATTTGATGATGAAAGCAACCCGGTGTGGATATTTTACCATCCACTGTGACGCACGCGAAAGCCACTTCACCTGTTAAGTCACGGGAATGTTGCAACGACGTAGAAATTGCATTCTGCGAGTGGCACGCACCACTCGCAGAATCACGTGATATTTAAATTTTCAAATGTATCTTACAAGCATGCCGATTTTCTTGTTCCTTTTGAAAACGCTGCTCTCGTGAGGGGAAAGCGCATTTCGTGCTTCAATTGGGCCCCGCTGCTCACATTCATGGCCTCCCCCTCCCCCGCAGACATTTGTGCAATGTCGTTTTTGTATCATACATATAAGGCATCTCTCTAAATAAAAACATCACAAGTGATTGACTGACATTGAAGGATTCATGGCGGAAGCGTGCACGTACACGGGTTGTAATAAAAACTGAATTTATCTGAATTTGTACTCGTGCCGTTTCGGGGTGCTTTATACTTAATTTGCATATTCTCATTACTTTGGATTCCACTTGCGTCGCTGTTCAATCTCCCTGCTTTTCTCACGCTGAACGATGTATTGTTCAGCACGCCGGTGTTTTTCAGGCTCAAAACTTTGAAGAAAAGCCCCCCGTTAATGTACTTCCGGAAAAAGGTTTCGAAGGGTAGTTCAGTTCTGAATGTAGCTTGTAGAACAGTGCAGTGCCGCGCTAAATGTATAATGCCATAAACGACGCGCATGTAAAATCTAGGTTGTGTAAGTTCGTCAATCATTCAATATATTTCGCAAATGCCGCATTTCCTGGAATTCATGGTGTTATTATTGTTTGTAAAAGTGACACGGACTTATGAATGTGAACATTACATGAGTTACAGCTCGGAGGCCGATTTTTATTTGACGTTTATGTCACACGCTTGCAATAAACTATACAAGGTGAGTATAATCGTAAAAACACGACTTAAAAAGGTTACCAGGTAACTTCCATAAATGTCTGGAACGAACTGGCTGTACTTTTTTTATGACATAAACTTGACTTAACGTTCGTTTTTATAAAGCGAGATATAGGGACAGCTGACATTGATATCAGCTACCTTCCTTATGAAATAGGCTTCAGCTATCGGTTACTAGTAGGTGAAAACCATCGTATCGTAGATTGCAGCCACCTATACAAACACGGTGACGCACCACTAGGGCAGCGATATAGTGACCAGACAGGCTTCATTCTTTTCCTAATCTACTCATTTCTAACCTTCCGAAAGGAATATTCATTCGATGATAACCTTGCCTATCAAAAAAAAAAAAACTTGAATTTTGCTTATTTATATCTTGAATCAACACATTTGCTGTATAACTGCGGTTCGTCCATTGAATCTCCTTAAACCCTTTTTGTTTAAGCGTCAATCTACCAATATTACTTGTCTTGACAGTTTTAATCAACTTTGCTATCTTGCCAATATAATCATAACAGCAGCACTTTTTTTTTTCAATTTTCTCGAAACCTGGCCTTCTGTCCCAACTGGTGCCTTGTTTACATTACCTGCATCACTGTCCAGAACACCTACCTATACTTGACATGTCATAGCCTTTGCTCTTATCTTGTATCATATTTTTTCTTTCACTCCATTCCCTAAAGAGTAACATGCAGGACAATATACTGTGGCCAAACACTCTTCTGTACAATAAGAGCTTTCTGTATATCTCTCGCTAAGCAGCACATCGTGCTTCCGACTCATTTTCCCACTTCTGTTACTTAAAAGCATCCATTCACTTATTATCTAATATACCAAAACTCGAGGATGTCACGCCTATGCGCCCCATTGATGATAATCTCAGAAATGCTCAGACATCCCTACACAATCGATCGCAATTAAGCATACAGGGGCAAGATACTCTGCTTCGCGACCCCCGACGTGCCCTTGATACACTACCCTAGTCATTCCTCTCCTGTGCCACTCTAAAACCCCCCAACATCCGCTATCGGAGCCTCTGCAGTCCGATCTGCAGTGTCTCTATCAACGGCACAATTTGCATACAACCAATAACATCTTTACCCAGGCCGCTCTCGATGGGCAGAGCTTGGCCTTAGCATGGTCAATACCCTCGAGCGGTGAGGTGAAGCGCTACGCATGCAGAATAGACTACGCGACGTCTATACAAGCAGAACTTTTGGTCATCTGGGCTGCCCTGCAGCATAACATAGCACTGTCAGTGATTTACGCAGCCTCATTTGAGGCATTAAATGACACAGAAAATCTAAATACAGAAAATTTCACAACTTTACGCATCCGTAAAATTCTTTTGCACAAGTAGAACAATGGCATTGACGCTAGAGTCGGCTGAACAGTGGGTCACGTGGGGATCCAAGGGGGAGGTTACAAGGTGACACAGAGCCTTGCCACCTGAAATACTGGAGTTCTACCACTCCATCTCCGACCTTTCCTGCGTGCATTCCACGTTCTCCGTTGCACCCCTACGTACTTTACTTACCAAGCTCTCATTTTAAAATGGAACGCTTTGGGCGCTTCCTCAAGTACACCTACAGGGAAAGACTGAAAGATGCCGCCCCTCTTGGTGTCTTTCAGAATCTCGTCCTCAGCCGACTCCAGGAAATATTCATTAACAAATTCCTTGCAAACGCAGCCACTACCCCTCACATAATCTATTATGGCAGATCCTTGTGGACAGGAAGGGGGTATTGGACACATCTATCCCCTGCATATGTATCTTTTGCATGCATGGAAAACATTGAGCCCCTCGTTGTACACGGTTCTCCCCTACGTCATTATTGAAAGAACAACGCAATACTTCTGTATCCCGATTTGGAAGCGATACAAAAGGACATGATCGAGAACCGCCATCAGCTTGTCACATTAGCCCATTTCAGATTTAGCAGTGGCTTCGCGCGTGTGATTTAGTGTGTGCTTAGCATCCCTCCCGTTCCTCCAGTCTCCCCATCAGTGACCTTCAGTCCTCCCTTTGCCTAACAAATCTATCTATCTATCTATCTATCTATCTATCTATCTATCTATCTATCTATCTATCTATCTATCTATCTATCTATCTATCTATCTATCTATCTATCTATCTATCTATCTATCTATCTATCTATCTATCTATCTGTCTGTCTGTCTGTCTGTCTGTCTGTCTGTCTGTCTGTCTGTCTGTCTGTCTGTCTGTCTGTCTGTCTGTCTGTCTGTCTGTCTGTCTGTCTGTCTGTCTGTCCATCCATCCATCCATCCATCCATCCATCCATCGATCCGTCCATCTATCTATTTATCTGTCTGTATTTCTATCTATCTATCTATCTATCTATCTATCTATCTATCTATCTATCTATCTATCTATCTATCTATCTATCTATCTATCTATCTATCTATCTATCTATCTATCTATCTATCTATCTATCTATCTATCTATCTATCTATCTATCTATCTGTCTGTCTGTCTGTCTGTCTGTCTGTCTGTCTGTCTGTCTGTCTGTCTGTCTGTCTGTCTGTCTGTCTGTCTGTCTGTCTGTCTGTCTATCTGTCTGTCTGTCTGTCTGTCTGTCTGTCTGTCTGTCTGTCTGTCTGTCTGTCTGTCTATCTATCTATCTATCTATCTATCTATCTATCTATCTATCTATCTATCTATCTATCTATCTATCTATCTATCTATCTATCTATCTATCTATCTATCTATCTATCTATCTATCTATCTATCTATCTATCTATCTATCTATCTATCTATCTATCTATCTGTCTGTCTGTCTGTCTGTCTGTCTGTCTGTCTGTCTGTCTGTCTGTCTGTCTGCCTAATGCTTTGGCTACAGGAGTGTTGCGTGAGTGATATCAAATAGTATAAAATTATTGTAGCTCTTTTCAATATACGAGAGACGTCGCATCACATGTTCTGCGGATGGCATGCAGTCTCGACCTCCTTAAGTGCTGCAGCCATAGAGCCACAGGCGCAGCAAGACCTTTGTTTTTCTTCATGCATGCTTGAGAATCATATGTGTAAGTATTTTTGTTCTAAGGAAAGAAAAAAAATAAGATAAAACATTATACCGGACGTTGCTTCCACTGAACAAGGTAGAACGGCTTGCACTCAACTTGTCGGGGCCATTAACGACGGCCGCGACAACTATTACAGGCGTCCTCGGTGATTGCCTTCATTATGAGCAACACTGTGACGCCCTCAGCTCCGGCGTGCTTATTAAAAACGCTGTTCCTCATACTGACAACTAAGGTGACAGGCGCAAAAGCACCGCTAAGAGGGACATTTCTGGTAACAGGCGTGCTTTTGTGCGATCCTCAAACTTGTTTTGTTTGTTACATCCTCTGCCTGCTTCGAACGTCACTTCGTTTCGTGCCATGCCCACAAATAAACAGCAGCTTTTTATTTACTGGTCACTTGATTCTCATATATATAACTGCTCTTCTTTCACTCTTGTCACGTTCTGTAAGAGTTAAGAAAAATGCCAGCGTAGTCGACAAGTTGCAATGTTAGCTTGGTACCTGATACCAAACTTTAAATTAAATTACAGTGTACTTTTGCGTATTCTACAGCATGAAAGGTTCTGCTTTGCACTAGAAAGCACTTCTGGCCATTTTGCGTCTACCTAGGGCTGAAGAGAATCGTGACAAAAGTTCACAGCATGGATTATTTTTCGTTAAATGTCTTGGGTACCTTCTCGAAAAGCGAGCAATAGACAGTTGACGCTGTTGTTTGAAGATTGATATGTGGGGTTTAACGTCACAAAACCACTATATCATTATGAGAGACGCCGTAGTGAAGAGCTCAGGAAATTTTGACCTTCTGGGGTTCTTTAACGTGCACACAAATCTCAGCACGCGGCGAAAATGCAGCCGCCCCTACCGGGATTCGACACCGTGACCTGCGGGTTAGCAGCCACTAGACCTCCACGGTGATACAAAGAAGCTGCTGTTTGCAGTTGCTCCTGGGAACTTTGCTCTTTTTTCGTAATTTTTTACAACCGCACTCAATTCGATGTCTGAATACGCATCATAAGGCAAACATGAGGCCATATTAAATCAGGAGCAGTCAGCGATCAAGAAAAGCCGAGAAGTAATGTCGTTGTGACACACACGCTCACGTGCGAACAATTTAACGCACATCAAACAAGCTAAACTTTGTGCCTTTCGTCTCAGCATTCTGTGTGTGCCCCCGCGCAGTTCAGCGTAAGTCTTCCATGCTATTTCACGAAAGGGGATGGTATTCCGAATATCAAAATGACTGATTTGGTGAGTTGGCGAGTCGGTACTGTGAAGAACAGGAAGTTGAAATTATGTATAATGGTTGTGCGACACAGATATCTATAAAGGCAACGTTTCGGTGAAGGAACGTTACCTTGGCAGCGTATTCGTGAAAGCAAGTCGATTCGCCAGAATGCTGTCATTGTGCAGCATTCTGGCAGCATTCATCGTGCACTGTTTTGCCGCAATGGCGATGGACGTCAAGCAGCTCGAAACTTGCAGCGCACATTTCAAGCAGAAAGCACGCACGAAAGAAGCATACCCAGGACGACGAGCACGGAGAAATAACTGTCACAGCTCGACACTTAAAGCACGCTCCTCAAACAGAAAGAAAGACGTAAGAACGAATGCACAAGTGTGCAACTGGATGAGCGCGAACAACGGTCTCAATTCTTACTTTTTCGCGTGTGAGCGTTGTGCTCCTTTCGTAAACGCAGCCGTGGCCGCGAGTAAAGTCACGTTCATGCTCTCTTTAACTTCTGTAACTTTAAAGCAAACTCGCGGTGGAAGCACAACAGTTGCAGAGTGCCCGAAAACCGAGATGAGCGCGCGCGCGAGTGAGCTACCTCACTTGGTAGCATCTACACGCACTTTGACGACGTCATGTGGAGGCACGCCAGCTTATCGGTGCGTGGCTGGCGTGGCACAACGACCTATTTAGCGCGCGCGCCCGCAACGCGCTGTCGTTGTGCCATCTCGCTACTGATGACGAAAACTCCCTGAAGTGCCGAGCTCCGAGGACCGCCAGTGGTACATGGTGTACATAAATGGCTTGCCGTAAGCATGGTGCAGAAGGGTCGCTCGGTGGGTTAGTGGTTAGCGTGACGCGCTGATGAGCGCGAGGTCACTGTTTCGACGCAGCACTGTAGAACTTTTACTTCTCGTATTTTGAATGCGAAGCATTTCTTAGCAAACTTCGGTGACTTTCAACGTATCTATCTATCTATCTATCTATCTATCTATCTATCTATCTATCCACTTACGCTTGGGTGTTCTTGTGGTCACGCCCTTAACTTGGCGTAAACCAAAATTAGCATCGGAGGGTAAGATGGTGTGACAAATATGACGCGCTGGTCAAGATACGAATGATGTCGCAATCTGGTGGCGTACGTCGTCAAACACTTTCCGATAGACAGTTGCACATATCCACGGGTGGGTATATGCCACTGGTATGCGGGTATGTGCCACAGGTTATTGACACTTAGTATCTACCCAGGAACGACGAGAACACACATGGGCAATTTTAACGCGCGAGCGTTAATGCCTGACATCGGTAGCGTTGACCTGACGAATGCAAAGAATAAATGTCAGTGCCGGAGCGGGAATCGAACCGAAGCATTCTGCGTGGCAATGAAGAGTTTTACCGCAGAGCTACGCCAGGTCTTGGAACTACTTTTCAAATAGGCGCTAATCTTCGTAAAACGTCAAAAAGTGGTTGCAGTGCTGCTTACCCAATTTTATAAACATTACATATGTACTCCTCTGATAACGCCGTCACGTCGAGTTAACATCAATTGAGGTTAGTTGCCACACGCTAAAGTTGATTTATGTAGCAGTGTCCAGGGCCAGCATCCTCGTGAGCATCAGTGCTTCACATCAGCTTCTGGTATTGCTAATACACATGTTGTAGTTGGCATCATTGCGGAAGTGTAAACATCTGGTTATATGAACATGTGCAACTCTTCAATATATATCTGTGCATGCCACATTTGTACACATATTTAGCGTCATTTCATGACGTGTCACTCAATAAAAAATTTGCAGCATGGTCCCCTGCCTTCCGCTTGCTTCACATAACATCGATTCCCAGGAACGTGGGATCTGCCGAATTTCCTATTCTTTTTCTTTACAATCTGTTAACAAATATTTATATCGTCATTTCCGTGACGGAAATACGTTATGGAGTCGTGCTGGACCCCGGCATTAAGCACTTTCGTGTTAGAAGTGCTGCTGAGGCCCTTTAACAAAGATCTCATCGGACCAGTGCTAAAACCATTGTGTACTGTCTGTACAGTTTTAAGGTGGCTCAAGGTTGCACTAATTACCGAGCTGCCGATGGCAACACCATAGAGGATCCAACACTCATCGATACCAGTTACAAAATAATGCTGCAATTTCACAGATATTTGTGGAGTCTTTACCCGGCACCACACAAGAACCTTTCCGTCGTGGATTCTGCGATGTTACACCGACCCCAAACTAACACATATATAAACATCTACAAATTTCATTCGTACTACTAAACAGCATACAAACACATATGCCATGGGCGGGGAAGCACGCTGATGCTCTACCACATCACGCGGAAATGCACGGCACACACCGAATAGCAGGAAGGGGATAACAGCAGAGAGAACTGGGAGGTTATGCTGTCCAGCTCGGCCCTTGAGGATCAACTGACGCTAGTCAGGAGGGCTGAAAGGTTGGCCAGAGCCAGCAGTGCCTCGGATTAGTGGCCCGACCACGTGGTGGTGCCCAATTTTAGCAGCAACAAAAATTTTTTCGCAAGTAAAGCTTTTTCTTCTCCTTTCACGGAAGTTACGCAGGAAGTTCATACGAAGCAATCGCAAATCTTTAGACCCTTCGTGCCCCCCCCCCCCCAATCGCAAGCCAAGAACTTCCTCGACTACTCGGAGCTCCTCTATAGAAAACGTCCCGGGAATAAATAAATTTTCTGCACCACCATTCCCGAAACCATGTGTCATTAGTCTGTCGAGTCTGAGTGACTGTGAAGTTAGTAACCGACCAACCCTGATTGGCTGCTGTAAGCAAAACATTCGCGAACACGTTTAAAGGCAACCGCATCGAACGGTGGCTTCAAATATTAAGTCATTTCGACACAAATAAATGCCTTCTAATGCGTTAAACTTGTTTCGTCACAGCTGTTGCAAAAGTTTCATCGCCAAAACACAAGGAATTCACGCGTCTTATGATTAAGCGGCATGCATTAGGCGCCCGCATAGCGATAGATTCCGCTAGTGCTTCATTGGTAGAATTACTTCAAGCGGCACTCTCTCGTCTACATGCATGCGCTGAATGGATCAAACGTTGCGGAGGAAGGACGTGCATGCATTCGTCTTTTTTTCCCACTAACAGCATCTCTCATGTGTTAGTAATTGACAGAATCGGTTCGTTCCTCCAGTTCACGACGCACTGCTTACACTCTCTCATCATTCTCTTGACATAAACAGGCCCATGGTAAACTTTGAGATGACTCCCATTTTAGGACGTCGTTAGCTCGGGGCTTCAGTCTCGTTCATCTTCGTCTTCACAGAATCGACTGCAGCGCGTTGTAAAGTTTTAACGATTTCAGATCTGCAGCACAGACGTCGCTTGGCGGTACGCGGCAGCGCGAATCACTGAACAATGACCGCCGAAGTGTTGGGTGCCGACAATGCGGCTCTATGAAGCACACAAACCTACACACACACCCGAAGAAATGAACAGCTTGTCGGCTCTAAATGAAACGTTCATGTGTGAGTGGTTAGAACGGAATACTTCATGCCTGTATAAACACATCCGCTTTGTAATTATCTTGCCGCGGCACACGTTTGCTTATGGTAGAGTTTGTGGGCGGTATTCCGAGAATTATTTTGCATGGGGACAAAGAAATTGAGTATTTTTCCACTGGAAGGCATTTGGGCGACTGGCTTTCTGTACATCCTTGAGCATGTGAGCCGATGCTAGAAAAGCATCGACCGATCTTAAGGCAGTGAAAGAATTAAATGGCGAAAGAACTTGGTCGTTGAATTGCAAATTGCGTTGGAAAACCACAACAACCTTTATTATTTTTTTTCCTGCGCATCGCCTTTTGTAAGCGGCTTCCGGTGTAACAAGTTGTCGTTATTAATTGCGCGTCGAAATTGGCGCGCCCAGGGAAAACAATGAGTTGTCAACGTCTCGTGCGGCAGCGTCAATGCAGCGATTACATGCAAAACAAGACGCCAGGCGTCCCTAATTGACAGAGCGGAGGAAGCAGCGCCGATAATTCAATCCAGGCTTCGTTGAACGCATCGCGCGATCGTAGGGAAGAAAGAGTTCTGAAAGCCGCGTTCTTTCAAAGGTTCGGCACTTCCGCCGCTGTGCAACATAACGCACTCTCTTGCAGATTCTCGCGGAAAAAAAGAATTTCGTGTGATAGACAAAAGAGCCTTGGGACGCGTCAGTAATACTGTTTATCGTTTGCGGAATCTCGTTCGGCTGCCTGAAGAAAACTCGCTCCTAGCATCCGTGCTCCCAGCCAGAGGCTTTGGTGTGGCTTCCCTCGCTGGCTGGTTAGCTGTGCGCACTATTTAACCATGCGCCAGTCCTCGGTATAGCGAAGCTTTTAAAGCATGGTTCAGCTGTAAAGTAACCATGGTGAAATCCATACACTGGAGAACAAGATACTGAGACGGCTATTGCTTTAGCACATATTTTGCCCAAAAGTATATTGTATTGTTGTATTGCCGAAACTGACTTTCATATATTAAAATACTATAAAGACACTTACGAGCACCTGAACTCCATTCTGTCATGTCAGACACTTCTTTCGTCTCTGCTTATGTCGATGCGTAATGTGTGTCTGTATCACAATAATTTACACAGACTTTTAGTTACTGTCTACAATATATAATACATATTTTACCAATCACTCTTATCAAACTCTGGTCCTCTCTCTCTGTCTCTCCTTACTTGTCCTTGTGGCTATCTTTTCCAAATGAACCAAGGAGCCTGTGATTTATGGTCGACGTGCTCCGCTCATAACGGCTCATGTATTGGATTGCTCTTCGTAACACAGCACGCTTTCGTCATATGATGGGAGGTGCAAAAATGTAGAACTCTATATGGTACTCACTTCCCACACGTATTACCTTCCACGGCCACAACTCCACTGTAAGTAGCGCTCGTGGAGCCCGGACAGTACAGAAGGGCGCGACTGAAATGCAAGTAAGAGCAAGGACAGCGTATGGTTCGAAAAGTTACACAACCCGCGGTGGAAACTATTGTCTCCGGGTACCTCTTTTCTCTTTTTCTGTCCCTTCAATAGGAAGTTATGCAACCATTGCTTTTGCCTCGACCTCCAACGAATGAGCTAAAATTTGCTCTATTTCCCGGCTGCGCCATCCTCAGCTGCGTGCTGCGCTGTTCTTTAACAATGCTGGCCCGCTGTGCGGAGAGGCTACGTCGTCAACGCAGTATGCGGCTCGTTCGGAGAACTCGGTTGTGAGAAAAAGACCGCATCGCCTTTCACTGCTTCCTTCACACGGGCTTCTCCGTTCTCTGCCTTATTACAAAAACCCGAGATTCCAGCGCAAGCTGCCACCACCGGTTTCGTGGGAGCCCGAGAGAGAAAGGCAGGAGCAGGTGTCGCCAAGGATTTCAATGGCCTTTTTTTTTTCCTCCTTGCACTGCTCTTGAAAAGAATTAAAAGGCCTAAACTTCGCGTGATTGAAATATTTTCTCTTGCCCTTTATGCTCCATCTACTCTCCCCCCCCCCCCCCCCTTCTTAACCGTCCGCTATCGAACCTCTCCTTGCCCGCTTGTATATCGTGTACTTGCGTCGGGGGAATAAAGGCGCTGGTGATTGTGCCTTCGCTTGTGGAATAACCCTTGAAAGAACTCGATGCTTATCTCTTTCTAAGTGAGCCGTCTTCAGAAAATGCGGCGCGCGTGTACGTTCCACGAAACTATGCTTTACGCACTCGCGGCAACTCACGCAGATATGCGTCAATGCAAAGACAACAACCGCGAAGCCTGCCTGGCTGGCGGGCTGGCTGGCCCACTCACTCACTCACTCACTCGCTCACTAACTTACACACTCACTCACTCACTTACACACTCACTCACTCACTTACACACTCACTCACTCACTCGCTTACACACTCACTCACTCACTCACTCACTCAGCTTTCCACGCAGATGTAGGTGCGCTTGTAAGTTCAGCACGTATTTCCACGTATTTCTTTCTTCCTCTGAACCTATACTACTATTACACGTGCCAATTTCTTCATCTGTGAAAATCTCTTATCCTTGTCCCCAGTGTCGGGTAGCATACCGGCCCTTCTGCATTTCCTGTCTCCCCTGTTCCTTCCTTTTTCCCTCCTGAGCATTTAGTCAAAGCTATTTCCACAGAATTTTAAGCGACCTTGTATTGAAAGCTCCCTTCATTTGTTAATATGGTTAGCGCTGTTTCTATTTACAGCTTTCCAGAGTATACATGCGCACTTCACCTGGGATACCTCGAAGCCTGTTCCACAGCTTCTAGTTCGGTGTCGCATTGACTGAGTCGTTCACAACTCTTGTATGTACTATGATCGACAGCGGCCCGTGCGACGCACATTCACTTTGACGATGCATTCGCACACACAATCTGTGTCTACCCATGTTATCACGCCGAAAACAAGAGCTTCATAGCTATTCTTGTGATGAGTAAATGCACGACCATCAATTGTCACTTAGTGTGTCCGGAAGTCGCGGGGCTGAAATGAGTGGTTCGATGAAATTATCCTGAGCACGTAGATGGTGTTCGTCAGAGTCACGTGTATCACGCCGCATTGATTATTCAGTTCTTTTGATCTTGCATGTTGTCACTTGTTTCCGGGTAGGAAGGCGTGAGGGGGTTGACTACGTAAATTTTTCACATCGGCCACAATAGACAGTTATAGTTTAGCATTAGCGTGATAGCGTAGGTTAAATGGCGTTACCATGCAGCAAACGTTCGTTGTGGGCAGCATCTTACAGTTTAGCGGGATAGCGTTTACGTGTTCACGTGCCCCAGCTGAGATGGAGGCCCCACCTATTAGATGGGTAATAAGGTAAAGAACAGTGAAAATGAAAAGAAAGCGAGAATGTTTGCCCATGCCACCGCGCGAAGCCTTGTTAGAAGTTCAGTTTAGTAATAATAAAAGTAAATAAATATGAACCACGCACCAAACGCGAAAACATCTATGTTGCCTATTTGTTTACATCGATCTTGTAGTTAGGCGTAGACGCGTTCGAAATGGGAAGCTATCTCAAAAACTGCGCCAACTTATCTGTAATACTCGATCATCGAAGCTAACTGAAGGCAAGCGAAGCCACTTTAAACAGTCGTTTGCTGCGAACAAGGTGAATCATTCAACAACTGCGCCAAAATCACTTCGAGACGGGCGTCCGAGAGCGCCGCCATGTTTACGTACACTACGTACACGTCCGCTACCACGGTAACGTGAAATCTGAAAAATACCGCGCGTACGGGAAGTGGTATGGGTGACGTACGTATCTGCGCATGCGCACTTCGATTCCGCTATCACGGTGCATCCGGTATTCCGGTAACCCCGGTATACTATAACTCTCTAATATTGCTTCGCTGCACCTCACCGGGCCCGATCCGCAGCCGCTTGTCCTATCTTTCGCGTCGTCCAAGATTCGGACGCCGTCTACTCAATCCCTCGCCTTACTATCGATTGTCGGACGTCCTGTTGTCAAACTTCACTTTTCAGACAACCGGGTAATACCGTTTTGAGGATGACATGCATTTATGTACGGCTCTTCTGCCACAGCTTTCCTATAAGAGCTTAGTCGTCTAATGAGCCAAATAAAGCTCTCACATTAAAAACGTTACACGATAATATTGCGGTAGAAACTCAAAGGCTTTGTTCACTCTAGTTTTTTACGACTTAGGGGACTCCGTGGCAGGTTTTAACTGCGCCGCCTACAATATGCTGCTGTTACCGTTATGTAGCTGTGTCGTTTATCTTTATCTGTGTTTTCGTCTTCCAATCTGTGTATCATTTTATCCTTGCCTCTGCGTGACGTGTGCAGGGTGACATTTCTGTACTTTATTCTCGCACCGGCATTTAATTTCCTGGAGTTTCATGTAAGCTTTGTGTATATATTTTATTTGTGCCATTGTATCATTTTATCTGCATGGCACTTAAACTTCATATTCGTAATATTTTAGCACTTTTTGTGTAGCCCTTCGCCTCGTCATTGGATACGAGGTATTTCAGTCGGCTACTTCTAGCATGACTCTCAACTGGATTTGCTCTTCCTGTCAAACTTTCGTCAGTCATTACTTTCTATTCTTTATATCACTGTAACAGCTTTGATGAATTTCATCTCAATCAGTTCCTTGATTGAATAACTACCTGTCTCTTCAGCCCTTGAAGGAACGCCACTGTTTCGTTCGCGTGCTTTTTGACTCATGCAGTAGTGGTTCGTCATTTGCGCTCTTGGACCGAAAACTATGTTATAATGACGCCCACAATGGAAACGAGCTTTACGAGAGTAGACAAATTTATAGGTCACATGCACATACAGATGAAGAAATGCTATCCTTTAAATATTCGTTGCTAGATTAATGACAATCATATGTACGATTTTGTTGAGAGGGTCACATTCACTCCTTTAAGGAGAGTCGTGGCACGTGCTACTTGACAAAAAAGAGTCACTGTGTCTCTCACAAGATAATACTACACATCCGACAGTCGCATATACAGGAGAAAAGAGAGGGGACACCGTTTTTCAAAGATGATAGTCTTTTTGGGGGACCTTCGACGCAAAAACTTTGGTCTGTTTGTCTGTACATTTGTCTGTTTGTCCACTCTTAACGCGAATCGGGTACTTTAAACAGCACCAACCGATACCCCGAACGGCCGACCCCATCCGCAGTGCCCACCAATGTTGCTCAAGATTAAGCGTTCATACTTGTGCGATTGTCAATTAAAAAGCAAATAGTGCGAATATGTGAGGCACCATAACAACACGTATATATTCTGCATGTGCGTCTTTTACTAGAAAAGGCATACATAAGTAATTCTAACCACCGTAGCATTTATCACGCTGCGCTGACCATGCAACGCTTGCACGAAGAAGTGGGTGTTTCCAATGATTTGCTAAGACAACATGGTGGGGGCACCTACCCGTCGTCTTGCGTTCTACACCTTATCACCACTGAGACGGGCGCGCACGCCCGTCTCAGGGCCACGCGCTTCGTTTTCCAAAAAAAAAAAAACTGCCAGATGGCGCTCATGTCTCACGTGTGACGTGACTTGCATAGCTTGTTCGCCTCCGCTCCACGCTCGAGGCACTCTAACGCAGCGTCTCCGGAATACCATTCACCGATTTTCTTGCGCAGAACATCAAATATATGTTTTGTTCACTCTCTCCACATGTAAGACTATCGTCTTTCGACGACAATTGAAGATTAAATGCAGATACGGGCCCCGCCGCAGTGGTCTAGTGGCTAAGGTACTCGCTGCTGACCCGCAGGTCGCGAGATCGAATCCCGGATGCGACGGCTGCATTTCCGATGGAGGCGGAAATTTTGTAGGTCCATGTGCTCAGATTTGGGTGCACGTTAAAGAACCCCAGGTGGTGGAAATTTCCGGAGCCCTCCACTACGGCGTCTCTCATAATCATATGGTGGTTTTGGGACGTTAAACCCCACATATCAATCAATTACATGCAGATATGGGGCCACTTTTTTTTTTCTTTGACTAACCCGTGTATTGGCGCTGCACACTGACCAGAGGAAGCTGCGTTGCTCACAGTGCCCCGGCTGAAAGTTTCTGACATTCGCCGTTAGGGGCACGCAGAAGAAAGACGCGTGCTCACGTCCCCAATGTATCCCGGGCACAATCTACCGACAGATGCAGGGCGCGAAACGCACGCGTCGCTTTCTATTTTCACCGATGCCGTCTCAAGGTTTCTTTGCTTATCCACTAGGCTATGTATTCTGGCGCTCCATTCAGACGGGAAAACTCGACTGAACGGTGCCTATAGACGGTTTGAAGGTCACAAGCGTTGTACGGTACCCCAAGAACCTTCCGGTAACCTCACTTACCAGCTCCTAACGTCGCTAACATCGAGACTGAACCACGCTTTCAAGTTCTTTTCAAGGGTAAGGAAAGTTGCTGTTCCGTTTTTCACATAAAAAGAGAGTGCGTAATGTACAAGGCAATGTTTTATCAATTTCACGTGCCCCAAAAGAAGATTTATTTGAATATAGTTTGCTAAATAAAAAAAAGCTGTAGAAAATCAGCGGGCTATTTACTAAAGCTCTCGTTGTCCACCTATGCTATAAGGCACATCGGTTGACAAAACCGAATGTCTTCAAGGGGCTGTGTTTAGAGACATTGACAGGGTCTATAAAACTGAGCGGCCTTCCCACGGTGCATTTCCCAGAGTAGTTTGAGTATGCGCGCATATGAATGCAATGTGTCGCTTCACTCTTAGTGTGTATCACCAGGCTGGCGTATACTAGCTTCATTCACTCACCGCAATGAGACCACTGTGCCAGGTTGTGACTAGCGTATGCGCCCGGAGATGATGGCAGTATTCTTGCATTTGTTCCCGGCTTAATTTCTGGCCCGGAGTAAAATCAACACTTTTTGAAGATGTTGACATTGTATGATTTTTAGTTTTTTGTGAGCAACAGTCGAAATGTGAATATTTTAATGACAAATATAATCGCTACATTAGGTTTCGCTTAATTTGCAGCTTACTGTTCACTAGAAGGACGACATACCCTTTTGGCACCTGCTTAGGAGCTCGAAAGAGGCCAACGCACGAAACAGATGTAATGTATCGGTCAATAATATTTTGGCTGAGGAAGCCTTAATGAAAGTAACGGGGTAAAAAAAAGAGGCGCATGAAGAAAACGGGTGTAATATCAGCTGGGCGCCTGCTTCTTTCTTTTCTTGCAAACACAGTGCGTCTGCTCTTAAGAATACGCAGTACTTCACCAGTGTAGCTCGCGGCCTCGGCTCTACGTTAAACAGAAGAACCCTTCGTCATAACGCTCCTTACCGAGGGATCTTGTTTCTGCAACGAAACAATGCAGTTTCACTTCCGTCTACAGTGTTCTCTGAAAATCGCAACATCAACAACAATCACCGATTATGTGCAGCACCGTTTAAAGTGCGACTTTTGAATTGTAAGTCATTTCATGCAAACGGAACATAATGATATTGTTGTTCATTTAATTATTAAACTTCGTGTGGTTCACCAAGAGACATATTTATTTGTTTCCCACGTAATAATATTGTGAAAAAGAGCGGTTCGTAAATTACCCTACAGCAAGAGGTATACGCCGTGAAGAACGACATTCTTTGAAAAAGTGAAGTCATTCTTCATCAAGCCTCTCGCTGTACTGTCATATTGATAGCCATTCGTGATGGTTTCTAAAAACTTCATTCTAAGCCACGTATATGTAGTGATGGTGGGAATGATGAAAAACCACGATAGCGTATCAACGGCGTCGCGGAAAAAAATAATATGTAAAAAAGAAGGACGAATGAACGTGGCTAACGTATTTTTTCTCTCAAATGCTGTATAAAAAGGAAAAAAACACAGTTTAGCAGCGAAGGCAAAACAATCAATGGGTTAGTGATGAATTGGAATATTTCACGAAGCGCAGTCAGAACATGATTTTTCTGCATCCGACTATGCACAACTCTACGAACGTTGGTTTAAGCGGATGCAGTCAATTCAACAAGTGAAATTGTTTCTATGCCGCCCCAGCTTACCGTCCGAAATTGCAGTAAGCGGCCAGACTATAGCACGTACACGAGCCGTTTACTGGTGTCTGTCGAGGCAGAAGGTATGCCAACGCTCGCGACGGTGCCCAAATGATCAACGTTTGCGGTTGCTGTGCGAGAGACGCAGCCCCTGCCCACCAACGCCCGTTCGCCCTCTTTCGTCCGACAAAAGATGAGTCCATGTCACGACACCAGACCTCGCACTCCATGCCTTGCATGTGAGGCGACGTGTGACGGTGATGACTGGTCTATTTCATCTGTGCTTCATCTGCGCTCCTACCCAGCGCTCGCGTGGTCTTACTAACGCGTACAACATACAATGAAGGGGTCGATGCTATCGTGGTGTAAACTCTGCGCAACATGACGGCGATGACTGCTACCTGTCATGGTTGCCTGCGTGATTGTATCCGCAATAGAACACAGAAAAAGCTAACGAGATGGCAGGAATCGAAATTTATAACACGAGGCAACATTGCGGCCGCTTCTTCAGTGTGGCCGTAGGTCGCCACTTCTCCGTAATTAAACTTTTCGTTACCCGAATGTACAGACAAAGTTTTTTTCGTTGTTATTGGTCATAAAGAAACTTTGAAAGTGTACTGGGAAAGGTCATGATCACACAACGGTTATGCCGCGTGTGTATCGTTATTATCTCTCTACTCATCTATCTATCTACATTATTCCTCATCTTTATATAATGCAAAGCGTCTTGCCGAGTTATTCAAATGGAACCCCGCTATATTTGCATATTTCAGAAGAGGTTCTTTGCGGCTTGATTGGCTCGATACATATAAAGACCACCATTGGCTGTCTCGTACAGACACGAAAAAGACTGGCGTCACACGTCTCTCGGTGGGCTTCTGCTGGGTGCTTTGTGTTTCGGCATGTCCCTGAAGCATGAACACGCGCTGATATTTTGGAGAAATATAAATAAAAAAATTAAGTGCCGGAGGCCTTATTAAATTTTGCGCACATACGAAGCCAAAGTAAGCACTACATTCAGATAAGTCCCTGGAGTGTACAGGAAACTCCAAAACTGCTTAAACGGCAAATCAGGCCCAGAAAGGAAGGGAAATCTATTGAATTTTCATGCTGGAGACGTTTAGGCGATATTAATTCAAGACACGGGCGGATATACTTCCTTCTGGTGCAGGTTCGAGAAGAAAAAAGTTAGAAAAATATGTAAAAAATTCGAATATACAGAATAGCGAAAGATACGTGCTTTATTCACAGCTTTCCTTTCTTAATAATTTTGAGCTGTGGGTCAGCATTTTGTTTTTATTGATTTTTGTTGCCCGTCCACTTTCGAGCGTGAGTTATTCAATGAGATTCGGCAAGGCCCCCAGTGCAGCACGTCACGTAGTAAAATATCAGGGTCTTCCTAATTTGCGTAAAGCGCGCAGTTTAGGTACTCGACCACATATGCTTTTAGCGAGACTCATTCAAATAAGCTGAATATGATCTCCAGGTTCTAATTTTTTTCTTTCCATGTCCTATCACTGAGAAGCATAAAAGCAAAAAGCAAAAAAAAAAACATGCTTCATCCCTCTGTCATAAGGATCGATGGAACACGAAAGTAAAACGTGTTCTTACAGAAGAGGTTTAATATTTACTGTGCATTGATATACAAAAGCTTGCGCAATGTATATTGATGTTTGACAGCTATAACACCACTTAACGTGCATGCATCTACGTTAATATTAGAAATTGGATTAAACAAACCTTTGTGAAGTGCGGAACCAAAGAATATGATGTGACAGCCAGAAGAACACGATTGATAAGACACCAAAAGAGAGAGAGACGCAACTTCATAAAAAAAAAAAAGAAAGTCCGGCAAGTTATTCAGGGATCTGGGCAGATATCCCCGTGGCCTAGGTATCGGCCACGAGCCGTTAAGCTCCGGCGGTGGCCTCAGCCCGCTGGATGGCCCACAGTTGGTCTTCGATGCCACGGCGCAGCAGAGCACTCACCCAGAGCGTTCGGTTCGAGTCTGCGTTCTCGTCTGAAGCCCCACCTCCGCCACACTCCCATAGAATGTGTTCCAGGGTTTCCCTGGCCTCGAAAAACTTGCAACGTGACGCATGAAGCTCTGGGTAACAGAGATTCATGATCACCGGGTGTGGAAACGTCCTGGTCTGCAGCTGTCGCCACGTGACCGCCTGCCTTTTGTTCAGTTTTTGGTGTGGGGGCGGAAAATTGCACCTGACCAATCTGTAATGCTGGGTAATATCTTTAAAACTGGTGAGGCGATCCTCCCACTCCCATTCCTTACCCGACGTCGCGGCCGAGACGGCGGTGGTGATGGTGGCGGCACGGTCCGCAAGCCCTCGAGCCGGCCCGTGCACCGCCTCATCGCCGCTGAGCAAGCAAGTGTGGGCGGGTGCCCATAATAGTTAAACATCTCTGTTTTCAGTTTTGCCTCTAAGTAAAATTCGTAACGTCTCGGGAGAAACGCGGCCAATGGCGAAGTTGTGGACTGCTGTGAGAATCGCTGATAACCTCTTCGGCCGTGGTGGTGCCACTGCAAGTGCGATAGACCCTTCCTCTGCTGTCTCCGCGTGCTCCGGACGTATCGTGACGCTAGTTTTGCAAACGTTCTGGTGATCTATTACAGCGGCCGCGAAGCTGCGCTTGCGCGCATACCTTGGCACGTCCACGAACACTGCCTCTCTACATTTGCCATATTTCCTCTGTATGTCCTCTGTTATCTTTTCCCGTCTACCCTTGTGGTATTCGGAATGCATGTTCTTCGGCAAAGGAAAGATGACCAGCCTACCTCTTTCGTTGATTGGTGCGTCGAGTTTGACACCGTGCTGAGCGTGATATCTAATTTCTAAACTCTGTAGTACGTGTCTTCCCGTTGTGCCTTTCGAAAGATGCTCATACTGCGCTATGATTTGTGCCTATATAAATTCCTGCAGCATGTTGTGGAGACCCACAGCGAGTAATTTACTTGTGCTCGTGTTCATCGGTAGCCCTGTCAGCTGTTTGCACGCCTTCCTGATTAGGCCTTTCATCTTTGTCTTTTCCGCTATCTGCCACGTGTGGCAGCGGACGTTACTCGGCTCATCACGAAGGCTTGAGCTAGCCTTATCATGTTGCCCTCTTACATCCCGCTGTGTCGGTTCGCTATGCGTTTTAGTAGTCCGATGGTGTGAGCAAGTGCGCCTTCTGGTCTCCTGATGGTCTCCTCATAGTGGCCATTCGCCGCGATGTGTAAGCCGAGAATACGAATAATATCTACTCTTAGCACGCGTCGCCCATCAGATGTCGTTAGTCGTATGTCTCTATCGGGATGATCAGTTACCCCACCGTTCGGCTTGCGGCCCCTTCGCGTGGGTTGGTATACCAAAAGTTCTTATTTTTCCGCAAAGCAGCTCATGCCGGTGTTCTGTAAGTAACGCTCAACAGTCGATTGCACATTGCAACGTCTGTTCTATGTGCCCGAAGAAGCCCTCCGTAACCGACATTGTAATGTATAAGACACGAAACTTTAGCTAATTAAGGTCGCCTAGTCGTGGCATGTTGGAGTTATTGAACGCCACGACCCGACCTGAGAGAAACGAAATGCACGTTGTGTCTTGTTCATTGGCCGGCCACAATTTTTCGCGGGGCGACCGTAAGTGACGAACGCGGAGTTTGTATAACCAGACGAAGCAGGAGCATTTATTCGTGCTTAAAGATATATTTTTCAGTTTGGATAAATGCCGTGAGTGACACGGATGCTGTCGGTAAGGTCGCTGCCTTAGTGTGTTTGGCGTTGAGAAGATGGCAAATACTCCTATTAGAAATGCGCCGGTTGAGACGGACGTTTAGAAACGACGCACTAAAGAAACTAATCGTAAATGTCGTGGCAATGATTCATTACTGCACTTTACCAACAACGCTGAGATGATTGTGGTAGCTATAAAAGGCGCATTTTTAAGGGCATTCAACGTGACCATGCATGGCGCAGTAGATGGCGTGCCCGGCATCTGTTGCCGTGAACACAGAGGTCACGGGTTCAACTCCCGCTGACGGAACTTTTTTTTTCTTTGTCTTGTGATTGTGCGTATTTTTTCAACGTCACTTACGTGACGGAAATACGTCACTAGAGTCAGGCACCGGAGGAAAACACATTCTCGATAAAAACGGCGTGCACGTGTAAGCCAGGGCACATTATTTAAAGATCTGCTCTTTAAGTAAACAGTCTGTTTAAGCCCTATGAGTTGCGAGCAGTCGTTAAATAGCCCGACTGAACTCCTAGTTCTTTTATTTTTGAAAGACAGTTTTTGGTGGCTTGGCCAGATTAAATGGTAGACGCAGCTTGTTTGTTC